>NC_083116.1:23297522-23597522 GCF_949774975.1 Lagenorhynchus albirostris
ATGTTCTACTCTGCCTCTTAAGGTTTCGCATTTGGGGCCTGCTAATGAAACCAACAAAAGATAGATTAACAAGTAAAAAAAAATAGTTCTTTCCTATGTGTATGGTAGCTAACAAAAGAAGTAGCCAGCTTGTTAAATGCCTAAAGTTAAGGGTTTATATACCTAAGTTAATAGGGAAAAGGGAGGGAAAATAAAAGGCTTCTCTTCTATGGGAAGAACAAAGAAGATTTCTTCAGGAAAGACAAATTAAGTTTTAGGAGAGCAAATGAGAGATAAGAAATTTTGTAATAATGTTTGTTTATGCAGGTGCAAGTGGTCTTTCTGACTTCTTCTTGGCCTTGAAACTTCCCCAAGAGGGTATTTATGGTAGGTTTACCACTGTTCTCTCTCATGGGAGTAGAGGTACCCCAAAAATGGAATTTATGGCAGCCCCATTTGCCACAAGTTTCTGTTTTTAGTCAGATAAGGAAAGTTTTCAGAAGGCTTCTTTCTACAACTGTTGATTCTCAAATGTCTTCAGTTTAATATAATCTTCATACCAACTCTGGGGTTCCAAGTGGGTCCCCACAGTTGTTACTGAGAGTGTGAGTCCTACAGTTGAGAAAATATATTACAGGTAGTTTGTTATTCAATGAATCAGTCATCTTTGATATAAATTGAGAGGAAAGACAAAATCTCAAAGATCTGATATTTTAGGGGACCTGAGTTTTAACGAACCCTAAAGTCATTGCATTCTTCAATGGAATTTGAAATTCTCTACATCCATTTTATTTTAGAATTTGCTTCTTATTATATCATCCTTTGTTTTTTCCCCAACTCACTCCATGATGCAGTTTTAAGTCACAGCCTTTAAAAAATATATTATCTGTCATTTGTCTGGGTTCTGGAACAAATGCTTTGCTCTAGATGATGACATAGTGGTACCAATATCATTATGCCAATTTCTTTCTCCTCCAAAAGCTCATCAAGCTAATATGGAAGACACATACAGGTAAACAGATAGTGACTATATAATAAAGATGTGAATAATGGCTAAGAGGGAGGATGCCATGATAGACTTTAGAGAACAGATAGTATTTGACTTTCGTCAAATTAACTGCCATTGCTCTGTCCTAGAATTTCTTTTTTCAGATCTGAATATAATCCCACATGCTTAGCTTGTAATTACTCTAGCATTCAAAATGACTGTAAGTGCTTTCTGGGTATAAATATAATCATTCATATGGATTAAATATGCCATATGCTGGCTTCTTTGTATTATATTCATGGGACTGCATTTGAAAGCCAGCCCAAGAATTTTATTACCAGTGATTTACTTATGAAAAGGTGTCACCACCAATCAGCATAATATGAAATACCATAATAATGACCACATTTGCCAATGACAGTTCCTATCTGAAGAAATGACATCACCAAATAAATTAATTTCAGAATAGTGGACTATTTTCAATTAGAATTAATATCATCCAATTTATTTCCAATTTTCTTTCCATAAAACTTAAATTTAATCAATTTCTTATTTAATGAAATTATACCTGTAAAGAATTCAGTTGACTAGGCTGAAAATGCAAAATTCAGTAGTATAAAATAAAATAGATTATAAAAGATTATAGTTTTACCAAGCCAGCTTGCATTCAGAAGCCCATTCAAAATATCACATGGTTATATATAAGCATTGCCTACAAAGAAATATGTCATAGGACCTATAAAACCCAAATGTAACTATATATGTTAACATACTGATTAATATAAAGGACCAAATAAAATGTATTTACATTATTAGAAGTAAAGGTAACATGTCAGCTCATGCCACCACCAAAAAAAGCAAATTCAATTATGTATAACCAGAGACAAAATGATTTGTTACAATTCAAATATATTTTACCCTTTGCCTAAGTGTTTAGTTTAACTTACTTTGCTCTGGGCTGTTATCTTGGTGTGCTTCAGGCTCATACATTTTGCAATCTAGCACAATTCCTCCAGACCAAAGTTAGATGGATTTTAGAGTAATTTATTTTTAGTCTACAATCATACTGTTAAGGAAGCAGGCCAATTTCCCACACCAGGTTAACCTTTAATGTACTAGTATAGGCAAGAATTCAAATATCAAATTCATATATATTATTTACATTCATACTTTCACAGTCACATCATCTCTAAATACAGATACATTAACATACAACAGACAAATTCATTAAAGGACTGTTTAATTTAAAAAATTTTTAAATGGCAACTCCAAATTCTATGTGTTTCTTATTTTCCTAGAGCAGGGTCAAGTACAAAGTCTTTCAGACAAATATAGCCAAGTAACTGTTCCTCACACTGCCAAGCATGGTGAATTTATCTAGCTGTTCCAGATTAGACATCCATTTTCCTTTTTGTGAGTTGTTACATAAAAGATATCATCACCAGGAAAGCCAAATTTATAAATCCAAATGTTTGAGAGGTGATTTCCGTCATATTCACTTAAACTTGCATAATTTTCTTTCTAGTATTCCCCTCCCAACCCTAAAAATGGACTTTATTTTAGAGTACAATGTGTTTTCCCGGTAAAGCCAATTTCCCAAATGATGCTACTTATCTTGTCTCATTTATAAAATACAAAATTCCTGTGACAATCCAAATTCCCTACATTTTCAGCCATGTACTGCTTGAGAGAGTGTTTCTGCCTTCAGTTTGAACATTTCCTGGTGAAAAATAATATTAATTCATGGATTTATAACTCTCACACAAATACATAAATGAATAAAATCTAAACATTTCCTAGCAGTCTTCTGGAATGTGGACAAGAGTAAATAATTTTAAATAAATAGTATGAAGAAATATGGGGAAATAAATTTTAAACTATATATGAATACCATATATTTTTGAAATATATAAATTATTTAGCTAAGATTAAAACTAGATGAAATGGAAAATTTGAAAAGAATAATAGCCATTATAGAGATCTATAAAGTAGTCCAAACATGACTTTCCTCAAAAGATTACGGATCCAAAAGTTTTATCTACTAATATGTCAAAATATTAAGGATATAACTCTTATTGAAATGACAATAAATTCTTTACAAATATGGAAAGATCCTTAATTCTTTTATGAAGTTAGAATAATCTGGATAAGAAAACCAGAGAGGTACATGGAACAAAAGAAGAAATATGAAAACTTTTGCCTAATCTTGCCTAATAGTATACCTACATTTTACACTCCCACCAACTGTGTATAAAGGTTCCAATTTCTCCACATCTTTACCAACACTTATCTTTTTTTTCTTTTTATCTTTTTTTGATAATAGGCATCCTAACAGGTGTGTTGGGGATATGTCATTGTGGTTTTGATTTGTATTTCCCTGGTGATTAATGATGTTGAGCATCTTTTTTTTTTTTTTTGTGGTACACGGGCCTCTCACTGCTGTGCACAGGCTCCAGACGCGCAGCCTCAGCGGCCATGGCTCACGGGCCCAGCCGCTCTGCGGCATGTGGGATCCTCCCAGACCAGGACACGAACCTGCGTCCCCCGCATCGGCAGGTGGACTCTTAACCACTGCACCACCAGGGAAGCCCGAGCATCTTTTCACATAACTGTTGGCTATTGTATGACATTCTCTTTTTCTGGGGGGCCATGCTGTGTGGCATGTGGGATCTTAGTTCCCTGACCAGGGATCAAACCTGTGCCCCAGGCATTGGGGGTGTGGAGTCTTAACCAGTGGACCACCAAAGAAGTCCCCTCACTTCTTTAGAGAAATGTCTATTCAGGTCCTTTGCCCATTTTTAAAATGGATCTTTTTTTTTTAAACTATTGAGTTGTAAGAGTTCCTTATATATTTTGGGGCTTCCCTGGTGGCGCAGTGGTTGAGAGTCCGCCTGCCGATGCAGGGGATACGGGTTCATGCCCCGGTCCGGGAGGATCCCACATGCCGCGGAGCGGCTGGGCCCGTGAGCCATGGCCGCTGGGCCCGCGCGTCCGGAGCCTGTGCTCCGCAACGGGAGAGGCCACAGCAGTGAGAGGCCCGCGTACCGCAAAAAAAAAAAAAAAAAAAAATTATTAAAAAAAAAAAGAGTTCCTTATATATTTTGGAGATTAACTCCTTATCAGATTCATGGTTTGCAAATATTTTCTCTCATTCTGTAGACTGCATGTTCATTCTGTTGGTTGTTTCTTTTGGTGTGCAGAAGCTTTTTAGTTTGATGTGGTCCCACTTGTTTATTTTTGCTTTTGTTGCCTGTACATTTGCTGTCATGCCAATGAAATCACTGGCAATGCCAACTTCATGAAACTTTTTTCCTATGTTTTCTTCTAGGAGTTTTAAAGTTTCTGATCTTTTAAGTCTTTTAATCCATGTTGAGTTGATTTTTGTGTATGGTTTAAGATAGGGGTCCAATTTCATTTATGTGGCTACATAAATACTAGCTCATTATTACCAATAAAAATCCTCACATCTATAAATCAAAGGAAAACTTTAGATAATCATCTCAATAGATGCTGAAAAGCCATTTGATAAAAATAACATGTACAAAAAAACTTTTCTAGGTAATCTAAAACACATTCTTGTAGCATGAATGATGTGTTTAACAGTAAACACTGGAAACATTCTGGTTGAAATTAGAAACTGATTTAAAATTGTAATTTAAAATTGTTATAGATTTCCAACCCAGTGCTACAAGATTTTAAACAAAAATAAAAGGAATAATTATTAAATAAAAAGGCAAAATTATCATTATTTATAGGTCATATCACTACCTAGAATACTAATTAGTACTAACAAGAGAAATAAAAGAATTAGCACAATAGGAAAATTAGATTAGAATTCTAATATATCAGACACAATCACATGGAAAATAGAGTATTTACAGAAAAAAAGAGTATTTAAACTAAGAAACAAAAAAGTATAAAATATCTAAGAACAATCCTTTAAGAAGAAATGTGCTTGATCTACATAAAAAGAAGAAAAGATGAAACTTTGCTGAGTGACATAAAATAAAATGAATAAATCAAAGGAGATCTCACATATCTGGATAGAAAGACGCATAATTGTAAGTGTTATTTCTTCACAAATTAAATTACAAATTTAAAGCAATTCCAATGATAATTTCAATTACATATTTTAAAATGATAAATGATTCTAAAATTCTTCTATAAAAAAGTAAGAAAAACTAAGAAAATTGTACAAAGAAGAGTATTAAAAGGGAACTTGCCTTTATATATATATATATATACACATATATATGATAAGTAAAGTATATATAATGTGTATTTTTTCATATATATATATATCGGCATTAGTTTAAGGCATTTGGCACTGGCACAGATTCAATAGAGCATTAAAACAAAATAACTAACCAAGAGTGCATATACTTTGACCTAGTAATTGCACATTTGTGGAATTATACTAAATATAGTCAAGATTCCATCAACAATGTTTATAAGAAAGATTTTTTGTTGCAGGTTCACTCATATTAGCAAAAACTTGACCCCTTACGTGACCACCTAAACATAAAAAATTATGTAAATCAATAAATAAAATACGGTGAAAAAAACACTTCTATTGAGCTGTTATACAGCTACTTAAAAGTGTTTTAAAATAATATTTAATGTTATAAACATAACCTAAATTATAGGAATGGGTGAATAAATTATGCTGCAACTCTATGACGGAATGCTATGGACCTGTTTACATTTGTAATTTTGAATTTCATGATATGAGGAAAATTGATACAATTTTTAAAAGCAGGATTTTTATAGTAAAATACAATATGACTGGTTTATGTGAATTTTATAAATTTGAAAAATTCACGCTCAACATGCACACACATGTACACATGCATGCGCATACATACATATGCATATACATACACATGAATCTATTCCAAAGGAAAATTAAATGAGGATTGGTGGAATTATAAATGGGATATTTTCTTTATACCTCAATCTAATAATTTAGTTTTCTACAGTGATCAGCTTCTCTTGACATAATGAAAGATGTTATTGAAAGCAATAACTTTTAAATAGACCCTAATATATTTAATAATTTATAATATGATAAAAGAAGTATCATAAATTACTGGGAAATGGAAGGGCTGCCTAACAAATGGTTATGGAATAATTGTTCAATTATTAAAAAGAAAATAAAGTATACCTTTACAGCAAAATTAATTATAAGTGTTTGAGGAACTAACTATAAAACTATAAAATATAAAAATAGCTGGCAGAGAAAGGGAGGTAAAATATTTATCATATCTCAGATAACAGGTCCAGAGAAAATTTTCTAGATTAAAAACAAATATGTCACAAAGGACAATAAAAGGAAATGTTTTATACATAAACATGTAAAATGTAAAGTTCTGCTGGTCATATACACTAAGGAAATTAAAAAAAAAACTATTTGAGAAAAACATTCAAACAAAGTAAAAATGTCTTACTATATAAAGATCAATGCAAGTCCTAAATTATTCACAGAATAAGAAACACAGAAAGGCTAGCAAATTGAGAATGTTTGACCTCACTAATAAATTAAGAAATTCTAATTAAAATAGCAATAAGTGACTATGTTGCCATGGTAAAATTTGAAAACCTTTTTTTTAAATTATCATAAGTAGTGTTTGGAAGTGTAATGAAATAAACACTGTCTTAATCTGCTAAAGAAAGTGTAAACTGGTAATATTTTTGGAAGGACACTTTGATAGTTTGCATAAAATATTTTAAAAGAATCATTCTTTTCGACCAAGTTCTCCTCCCTATTTTTGAGTGGGGGAGGGAATCGGTTTTGAGGAGAAAGAGATGCCGTTAACTTTATTAGTCCAAAAAACTCATTGAATATTTATATGTAACATGAAAAATTGGAAATTACCCAAATTACCAACAATAACCAGATATTATACCACATTCATCAAATAGGCTATTATATATTTTAAAAGTAATAGTGTGATGAAAGTTTGCAAATTCATTTGAGGTATAGAAAGCAAAATATAAGTCTATAACCCAATTGTGTAAAACACAAATAGTGGTTCCTAATAAATATTTGTATGAAACATAATAATGGAAAGAAAGATAACAGTAGCTCTTTCAGCATCATAGGACTATGCTCCTTTACTTTTTATCTTCATAATTGTCCTATATTTTCCAACTTTCTAAAAAGAGCTTTTATTATCATTATAATAAGAAAAATAAAACAAAAGCTTCATATCTTAGATTTGCTTAAATTCTCTATTACTTTTGAGTTTGCAGAGAAATCTCATTCAACTTATCTTTCTTATTAACCTAATAGTTGATTTGTATCTTACAGAAAGTGAATTTCCATTTTCTGAAAATTGTGTGTAAAGCCATTATCACCCTATATCAGATTCCACAGTTGGAATTTAGACATCATAAAGTTTGTCTTTTAAGGGACAAAAAAATAAAACTGTGTTTCTTGTTGTAATGCCTTAAATGGGTGAGAGGAGATGTAAACTTGAATATTGAAACATTTATCCATCCTCCTCCATTTGGTATTTTGACAAAACTATTAATTTATATTCCCAGAACTCTGTTAGGTTATTAAGTCCTGTCACTAATTTAAGACTATGGAGGTACTTTGTCATTTTTTTTTGTATGGTGTTGATTTGCCATTCCCTGAACACACCATGCACATTCATACCTTCATGCTTTTGTGCACAACTATTTCTTACGCAGGAAATTTCCTTCCCTCTCTTTGCTATCACATGAAACATACATGTCCTTTAGTACACCATCTAAATGTAAATGGCACTTTCTTTGGGACAACTTTCTAGTCGTTCATTTCTTTTTGTCCCTTTCTCATTTTGCGCTGTAATTCAATTAGTATTATTTCTGTAGCAAATGACAGAAAATCTAACCCCGTTTAAAGAAAATAAAAAGCGTTGGGGATTATTATCTTCACAAACAGCTAGAATCAGGGACTAAAATAATCTCATTGGGATCCCATTTTTGGAGTTGCTTACCTTCACAAAGGCTTTACTCTATTGTAGGCCATCTCCTTGCAATGGCCAACTGCAACTTCTGTCTTCTTGGTAGTATCTGAAGAAGGCACAGGATTTATTTTCAGATCAACTTAGCCCTAATGCCCTGAGTCAGTCACTATCGTTAGGTCTAGATTGGCACTATCTAGATCACTGACCCACTCCTGACCCAGTCTCTGTGTTTAGGAGTAAGTGTTCTGATAGGCAAGCTTGGAGAGGCCTGAAGAAAGCAATAATTTGAAGAGTAGAAGTTAGAAAAAGGGAGATTTTCCTTTTCATGGGTGAAGAAATTTTCCTTTAGTGTTAGAGCAGAACTAGGCTTGTAGAAATCTACAAGATTTTCTTGCCCAGATTAGAAATGAATATTTCAGTTTAAAAATTCTTTATAAATAAAACTCTGAAGTAACTTGTAAATGTACATTTCTTCACTCAAACAAAAGAAGAATAATCCAAAATGTTTCTGTAGATTGATTTATCAGTTAAAGACTTTTAAGGCAAAAGGAAAAATATACAACAGGGAAAATAAACATATACAATATACTTGGTGAAAAACAGAAAGTTTCATACTGTTTTTCAGATATTATATAAGAATTGCTCCATCTTTGCAATGATGGCATTATCCTATGAACCATAAAATTAAATGTATTTATACCTTTCTTCTTCTACAAATATTGTATGACTTACAGTCATAAAAACAGAATATATATGTTGGCAAATGCTGGAGATTTTTTTTTTATCATCAAACTGGAATTCTGTGGATCAATAACTTTGCAAGGCAAGATTTACAATCTCTTCCAAAGAAGGCCATAAATCGACCAGTGGTGCAGTGCTGTAAAGTATATACTGCTATAAGGATGTATGCAAAAGAGTGCAGTCCTAGAAACCTTCCAAAAACAAATACTCCAGGCTACTTAGGTTATAATTAAAAGGTCACTCAACCAATCAACAACGTCAGTGGACCACTAAATCTGCAGGTCTGACACTACTCTCTGCCACATTTTCCATCACACAACTACTGTTAATAATCTGGAAGGTTGCCTGATGCAGTAGCCTCAGGTCTTGTTACTTCTGACTGGTCATAGAGTCAGCCATAGTACCACCTGTTGGACCATCTGCAAATCATAATGGTACTGTTGAGATGTCGGTTGCCATGGTTATTTCCCCCAAATAGAAGCCACACCCAACAAACTAAGCAAATACCTCACAGTAGATCATAGGGCAGAATTTTCTGGGGTTCACAACAGGTTGCTTCTTTTTTAAGGTGAAATGTTCCAATTTTTCAATAATAATAAAGTTCATTCTAGCTATATTATCAAATTAAAATGCCTATTGTAGAATATTCATAAAATAAACAAAACTTTGAATGAAATACCAATCATCCATAATCCTACCATCTAGAGATAATTTTTTAGCCAACGATATGTATTTCCAGCTAGGCATTTTTCTATGTAGATGTATGGAATAATAATAAAGATGATTATGACAACAGCAACAATAACTGCCATTTCCATGAACTCCAAGTAACTCAGGCTCTGTTTTAAGTGCTTTAAATGGATTGTATCAGCAACTCTTGAAACAACCTAAATACAAATTATAGTAATTTCCCTTTTACATAGGAAAAGGTAGCTTAGAGATGGAAAATAAATTATTCAAGGTCAAAGAGCTTTAAAGTTTTGGAGGCCAGGCTCAAACTAAGTCTGTCTGATTCCAAAGCCTGTGAACTTAACCCCTATGTTATGCTACCTGATAATACAACATAGTTAAAATCATGCCCAATAGAGTTTGTTAAAGTGCACATTTTGATAGCTTTAGTACATTCACAGATTTGTGCAACTATCACCACTGTCTAATTACAAAATATTTTCATCGCCCCCAAAAGAAACCTCATACTCATTAATAGCAGTCGTTCCTCATTTCCACCAGGGCCTGGCTATTGGTAATCTAAAGCATATCTTTATGGAATTGTATATGATGGACATTTCATATAAATGAATTATACAATAAGTGGCATTCTGTGCCTGACTTTCACTTTACATTATGTTTTCAAGGTTCATCTATGTTGTACCATGCCTCAATATTACATTGCTCTTTTTTTTCAATTTTTTATTGTGGTAAAATGTACTTAAAAATGTACCATTTAAATTATTTTAGAGTGTAAAATTCAGTGGCATTTTATATAGTCATGATATGCTATCATCACCACTATGTAGTTCTAAAATATTTTCATCACCCCAAAAGGAAACTCATTAAGACACTCTCCATTCCTCTGTCCCCAGCTGCTAGCACCCACTAATCTGTTTTCTTTCTCTATGAACTTGCCTATTCTGTATATTTCAAATAAACAGAGTAATGTAATATGTGGTCATTTGTGTCTGGCTTCATTTACTTAGCATAACGTTTCAAGGTTCATCCATGTTTGTATGTAACATGTATCAATACTTCATTCCCTTCTATAGCTGAATATTACCTCCTTGATTAAATGTATTCCTAAATATTATTTTTGATGCTACTGTAGATTGTTTTCTCTTTTTTTTTTACAAGTCCTTGATGGACATAACCTTTTATTTTTTATTATTGTGGTAAAAACCTATAACATGAGATCTAACTTCAACGAAGGTACAGTATAGTATTGTTAACTATAAGCACAATGTTGTGCAGCAAATAACTAGAACTCTTTCATCTTTCATGGCTGAAATTCTATACCCATTGAAAAGCATTCCCCATTGCCCCCTCTTTCCAGCCCTTGACAACCACCATTCTACTTCCTGTTTCAATTAGTCTGACTACTTTAAATACCTCATGTAAATGGAATCACAGAGTATTTGTCCTTCTGTGACTGGATTATTTAACTTAGCATGATGTCGTCAAGGTTCATCCATGTTGTAGCATGTGACTGCATGTCCTTTTTAATAGCTGAATAATAATAGTCTATTTTATATCTATACCACATTTTCTTTTTCCATTCTTCCCTCGGTGGGCACTTAGCTAGTTTCTATGTTGTTATGGACTGAATTTTTGTGCCCCACCACCACCAAATTCATATGTTGAAATCCTGTGCCCCAAAGTGATGGTATTAGGAGGAAGGGTCTTTGGGAAGTAATTAGGATTAGATTAGGTCATGAGGGTATATGTAGCCTTGCTTGCTTCTTTTCTCTGTTTTCTGCCATGTGAGGATACAAGGAAGAGTCAGCAATCTATTATCTGGAAGAGGCTCTCACCAGAAGTCAACTATGCTGGCATGCTGACGATCTCAGAACTCTAGCCTCCAGGACTGTGAGAAATAAATTTCTGTGGTTTATAAGAAACCCAGTTTAAGGTATTTTGTTAGAGCAGCCTGAGCTTACTAAGGTACACTTCTTGGCTATTGTGAATAAAGCTGTAATGAACGTGGAAATGCAAATATCTCTTTGAAATCCTGATTTAAATTATTTTGGATAAATACTCAGAAGTGAGATTACTGGGTCATATGGTAGTCCTTTTTTTTTTTTTTTCAGGATTTGTCGATTTCGTTTATATTTTCAAAAAGCCAACTCTTTTTTGTGCTGATTCTTTTCTATTTTAAAAAAATTCTCTATTTGCTTTATTTCTGCTATAATCTCTATTATATTTTTTCTTCTGCTAAATTTGGTAATAGTTTGTTCTTCTTCTATTTGGTGTAAGTTTAGGTTGCTTATTTGCTATCTTTTTTCTTTTATAATGTAGGCATTTACTGCTATAAACTTCCTTCTTATAAGATGCCTATTGTGTAATCCATAAGTTTAATTATATTGGGTTTTGTTTTCATTTGTCTCAAGATAGTTTTTAAATTCCTTTTTGATTTCTGCTTTGACCTAATTGTTGTTGAAGGGTGTGTTTTTTACCTTTGATGTTTTTATGAATTTCCCCACTTTCTTACTGTTTTTGATTTCTAGTTTCATTCCATTGTGGTTGGAAAAAATATTTGGAATTATTTTGATCATCTTAAACTTGTTAAGACTTGTTTTGTGACCTAATATGTAGTTTATCCTGGAAATTATTCTGTACGCACTTGAGAAAAATGTGTATTCTGCTATTGAGTGGAAAGCTCTGAATATGTCTGTTAAGTCCATTTGTTTTGTAGGGTTGTTCAAGTCTGCTGTTTCTTTATTAATTTTCTGTCTGGAAGTTCTATACATTGCTGAAAGTGGGGCATTGAAGCCTCCTACTATTAAATTAGTGTCAATTTTTTCCTTTGGATCTGTTAATATTTGTTTTATATATTTAGGTGTTCTGATGTCGGATGCATATATAATTATAATTGTTATATCTTTCTCTCAATTTGATTCTTGATCATTATATAATTACCTTCTTTGTTTCCAGAGACAGTTTTTGACTTATACTCTATTTTGTCCATTGTAAGTATAGCCACCCTCTCTGGGCATGCCACTCTCCCAGCATGCAGATGTGTTCATGAGCCAGGAATAGCTCTGAACCCCTTCACTAAGGGTTTTTTGGAGACTTCATTATTCAGGCGTGATTTATTCAATTACGGGCCATTGGTGATTAGTTGAATCTCCAGCGTGTCTCTCCTCTCTGAAGGTTACTGAGTGGGACTGAAAATTTCAACACTCTAATCACATGGTTGATTCCCCTGGCAACCAGTCCTCCATCTTTAGGGGCTTTCCAAAAGTCACCTCATTAATATAAACTCAGCTACGGTTGAAAAGTATTGGCTATGAATACCTAAAGATGCTTCTTTCACCTAAATCACTGATGTTTTGAAGCGATTTTAGGAACTGGGTACAAAAACTAAATACCAGACCTCAACATAATGAAGGTTATATATGACAAACCCACAGCTAACAACATACTCAATGGTGAAAAGCTGACAGCATTTCCTCTAAGATCAGGAACAAGACAAGGATGCCCACTCTCACCACCTTTATTCAACATAGTATTGGAAGTCCTAGCCACAGCAATTGGAGAAGAAAAAAAATAAAAGTAATCCAAATTGAAAAGGATGAAGTAAAACTGTCACTGTTTGCAGATGACATGAAACTATACATAGAAAATACTAAAGACGCCACCAGAACACTACTAGAGCTCATCAATGAATTTGGTAAGGTTGCAGGATACAAAATTAATATACAGAAATCTGTTGCATTTCTACACACTAACAACAAAGTATCAGAAAGAGAAATTAAGAAAACAATTCCATTTACCATCACATCAAAAAGAATAAAATACTTAGGACGTAAACCTACCTAGGGAAGCAAAAGACCTGTACTCCAAAAACTATAAGACACTGATGAAAGAAATTGAAGATGGCACAAAGAGATGGAAAGATATACTGTGTTCTTAGACTGGAAGAATCAATATTGTTAAAATGACCATATTACCCAAGGCAATCTAGAGATTCACTGCAATCCCTATCAAAATACCAATGGCATTTTTCACAGAACTAGAACAAATAATTTTAACATTTGCATGGAAACAAAAAGAACCACAAATAGCCAAAACAATCTTGAGAAAGAAGAACAGAGCTGGAGGAATCATGTTCCCTGACGTCAGACAATACTACAAAGCTTTAGTAATTAAGATAATATGATACTGGCACAAAAACAGACACATAGATCAATGGACAATTAATCTATGACAAAGAAGGCAAGAATATAAAATGGAGAAAAGACAGTCTCTTCAATAAATGGTGCTGGGAAAACTGGACAGCTACATGTAAAAGAATGGTCCCATCTCCTAAAGTAAAGGAAACAAAAGCAAAAGAAAAAAAAATGGGACCTAATTAAACTTAAAAGCTTTTTCACAGCAAAGGAAACCACCAACAAAATGAAAAGACAACCTACTGAATGAGAGAAAATCTTTGCAAATGATATGACTGATAAGGACTACAGCTGTTTGTAACATATACAAACAGCTCATACAAATCAACATCAAAAAAACAAACAACTGGATTAAAAAATGGGCAGAAGGACTGAATAGACATTTTTCCAAAGAGGAAATGCAGATGACCAACTAGCACATGAAAAGATGCTCAACATAGCTAATCACCAGGGAAATGCAAATCAAAACCACAATGAGATATCACTTCTCACTTGTCAGAATGGCTAGCAACAAAAAGAACAGAAATGACAAATGTTAACAGGGATGTGGAGAAAAGGGAACCTTAGGACACTCTTGGTGGGAATGTAAATTGGTACAGTTACTGTGGAAAACAGTATGGAGGTTTCTCAAAAAACTAAAAATAGAAATACCATAAGACGCAGCAATTCCACTCCTGGGTATATATCTGAAAAACACGAAACACTAATATGAAAAGGTACATACTCCAATGTGCATAGAGGCATTATTTACAACAGCCAAGGTACTGAAACAACCTAAGTGTCCATCAACTGATGAATGGATAAACAAGATGTGGTATCAATCAAGTCCAGGAAACACAGAGAGCCCCATACAGGATAAATCCAAGGAGAAACACGCCAAGACACATATTAATCAAACTACCAAAAATTAAATGCAAAGAAAAAATATTAAAAGCAGCCAGGGGAAAAAAAAACAAATAAAATACAAGGGAATCCCCATAAGGTTAATAGCTGATCTTTCAGCAGAAACTCTGCAAGCCAGAAGGGAGTGGCAGGGCATATTTAAAGTGATGAAAGGGAAAAACCTACAACCAAGATTACACTACCCAGAAAGGATCTCATTCAGATGTGATGGAGAAATTAAAACCTTTACAGACAAGCAAAAGTTAAGAGAATTAAGCACCACCAAACCAGCTCTACAACATATGCTAAAGAAACTTCTCTAGTCAGGAAACACAAGAGAAGGAAAAGATCGACAATAACAAACCCAAAACAATTAAGAAAATGGTAATAGGAACATATATATCGATAATTACTTTAAATGTAAATGGATTAAATGCCCCAACCAAAAGACATAGGCTGGCTGAATGGATATAAAAACAAGACCCATATATATGCTGTCTACAAGAGACCCACCTCAGACCTAGGGACACATACAGACTGAAAGTGACGGGATGGAAAAAGATACTCCATGCAAATAGAAATCAAAAGAAAGCTGGAGTAGCAATTCTCATATCAGACAAAATAGACTTTAAAATAAAGACTATTACAAGAGACAAAGAAAGACACTATATAATGATCAAGGGATCAATCCAAGAAGAAGATATAATAACTGTAAATATTTATGCACCCAGCATAGGAGCACCTCAATACATAAGGCAAATGCTAACAGCCATAAAAGGGCTGTTAACACAATAACACAATAATAGCAGGGGACTTTAACACCCCACTTTCACCAATGGACAGATCATCCAAAATGAAAATAAATAAAGAAACACAAGCTTCAAATGATACATTAAACAAAATGGACCTAATTGATATTTATAGGACATTCCATACAAAAACAACAGAATACACTTTCTTCTCAAGTGTTCATGAAACATTCTCCAGGAGAGATCATATCTTGGGTCACAAATCAAGCCTTGGTAAATTTAAGAAAATTGAAATTGTATCAGGTACCTTTTGCGACCACAATGCTATGAGACTAGATATCAATTACAGGAAAGAATCTGAAAAAAATACAAACACATGGAGGCTAAACAATACACTACTAAAAAACCAAGAGATCATTGAAGAAATCAAAGAGGAAACCAAAAACTACCTAGAATCAAATGACAAGTGAAAACATGACGACCCAAAACCTATGGGATGCAGCACAAGCAGTTCTAAGAAGGAAGTTTTATAGCAATACAATCCTACCTCAAGAAACAAGAAACATCTCAAATAACAACCTAACCTTACAGCCAAAGCAATTAGAGAAGAAGAACTAAAAAACCCCAAAGTAAGCAAAAGGAAAGGAATCATAAAGGTCAGATCAGAAATAAATGAAAAAGAACTGGCGGAAACAATAGCAAAGATCAATAAAACTAAAAGCTGGTTCTTTGAGAAGATAAACAAAAGTGATAAAGCATTAGCCAGACTCATCAAGAAAAAAAGGGAGAAGACGTAAATCCATAGAATTAGAAATGAAAAAGAAGTAAGAACTGACACTGCAGAAACACAAAGGATAATGAGAGATTACTACAGCAACTATATGCCAATAAAATGGACAACCTGGAAGAAATGGACAAATTCTTAGAAAAGCAAAACTTTCTGAGACTGAACCAGGAAGAAATAGAAAATAAAAACAGACCAATCACAAACGCTGAATTTGAGACTGTGATTAAAAATCTTCCAACAAACAAAAGCTCAGGACCAAATGGCTTCACAGGCGAATTATTTCAAACATTTAGAGAAGAGCTAACACCTATCCTTCTCAAACTCTTCCAAAATATAGCAGAGGGAGGAACACTCCCAAACTCATTCTACAAGGCCACCATCACCCTGATACCAAAACCAGACAAAGATGTCACAAAGAAAGAAAACTACAGGCCAATAACACGGATGAATATAGATGCAAAAATCCTCAACAAATTACTAGCAAACAGAATCCAACAGCATATTAAAAGGATCATACACCACGATCAAATGGGGTATATCTGAGGAATGCAAGGATTCTTCAATATATGCAAATCAATCAATGTGATAAACAATATTAACAAACTGAAGGAGAAAAACCATATGATCATCTCAACAGATGTAGAAAAAGCTTTCAACAAAATTCAACACCCATTTATGATAAAAACCCTCCAGAAAGTAGGCATAGAGGGAACTTATGTCAACATAATAAAGGCCATATATGATAAACCCACAGCCAACATCGTTCTCAATGGTGAAAAACTGAAACCATTTACTCTAAGATCAGGGAAAAGACAAGGTTGTTTACTCTCACCAGTATTATTCAACATAATTTTGGAAGTTTTAGCCACAGCAATCAGAGAAGAAAAAGAAATAAAAGGAATCCAAATTGGAAAAGAAGAAGTAAAGCTGTCACTGTTTGCAGATGACATGATAGTATATATACAGAATCTTAAAGATGCTACCAGAAAACTACTAGAGCTAATCAATGAATTTGGTTAAGTAGCATGACACAAAATTAATGCACAGATATCTCTTGCATTCCTATACACTAATGATGAAAAATCTGAAAGGGAAATTAAGGAAACACTTCCATTTACCATTGCAACAAAGAGAATAAAACACCTAGGAATAAACCTACTTAAGGAGACAAAAGACCTGTATGCAGAGAACTATAAGACACTGATGAAAGAAATTAATGATGATACAAACAGATGGAGAGATATACCATGTTCTTGGAGTGGAAGAATCAACATTGTGAAAATGAGTATACTACCCAGAACAACTTACAGATTGAATGCAATCCCTATCAAACTACCAATGGCATTTTTCATAGAACTATGAAAAAAAATTTCACCATTTGTATGGAAACACAAAAGACCCCAAATAGCCAAAGCAATCATGAGAAAGAAAAACGGAGCTGGAGGAATCAGGCTCCCAGACTTCCGACCGTACTCCAAAGCTACAGTAGTCGAGAGAGTATGAAAATGGCACAAAAACAGAAATATAGACCAATGGAACAGGATAGAAAGCCCAAACATAAACCCATGCATATATGGTCACCTTATATTTGATAAAGGAGGGAAGAATGTACCATGGAGAAATGACAGCCTCTTCAATAAGTGGTGCTGGGAAAACTGGACAGCTACATGTAAAAGAATGAAATTAGAACACTCCCTAACACCATACACAAAAATAAGCTCAAAATGGCTTAAAAACCTAAATGTAAGGCCAGAAACTATCAAACTCTTAGAGGAAAACATAGGAAGAACCCTCTATGACATAAATCACAGCAAGATCCTTTTTGACCCACCTCCTAGAGAAATGGAAATAAAAACAAAGATAAACAAATGGGACCTAATGAAAGTTAAAAGCTTTTGCACAGCAAAGGAAAACATAAAGAAGACAAAAAGATGACCCTCAGAATGGGAGCAAATATTTGCAAATGAAGCAACTGACAAAGGATTAAGCTCGAATATATACAAGCAGCCCATGCAGCTCCCTATCAAAAAAACCAACAACCCAATCCAAAAAGAAGACCTAAATAGACATTTCTCCAAAGAAGATATACAGATGGCCAACAAACATATGAAAGGATGCTCAACATCACTAATCATTAGAGAAATGCAAATCAAAACTACAGTGAAGTATCACCTCACACCAGTCAGAATGGCCATCATCAAAAAATCTAGAAACAGTAAATGCTGGAGAGGGTGTGGAGAAAGGGGAATCCTCTTGCACTGTTGGTGGGAATGTAAATTGATACAGCCACTATGGAGAACAGTATGGAGGTTCCTTTAAAAATTAAAAATAGAACTACCATATGCCCAGCAATCCCACTACTGGGCATATACCCTGAGAAAACCATAATTCAAAAAGAGTCATGAACCACAATGTTCATTGCAGCTCTATTTACAATAGCCAGGACATGGCAGCAACCTAAGTGTCCATCAACAGACGAATGGATAAAGAAGATGTGGCACATATATACAATGGATTTTTACTCAGCCATAAAAATAAATGAAATTGAGTTATTTGTAGTGAGGTGGATGGACCTAGAGTCTGTCATACAGTGAAATAAGTCAGAAAGAGAAAAACAAGTACTGTATGCTAACACATATATATATGGAATTTAAAAAAAAAAACAAAAATGGTTCTGAAGAACTTAGGGGCAGGACCGGAATAAAGACACAGATGTAGAGAATGGACTTGAGGACTGGGGGAGGGAGACTTGAGGACTGGGGGAGGGCGAAGGGTAAGCTGGGACGAAGTGAGAGAGTGGCAACGGACATATATACACTACCAAATTTAAAATAGATAGCTAGTGGGAAGCAGCCGCATAGCACAGAGAGATCAGCTCTGTGTTTTGTGACCACCTAGAGGGGTGGGATAGGGAGGGTGGGAGGGAGACGTAAGAGTGAGGGGATATGGTGATATATGTATACGTATAGCTGATTCACTTTGTTATAAAGTAGAAACTAACACACCATTGTAAAGCAATTATACCCTAATGTTAAAAAAAATAGATGTGGTACAATATATATACAATGTAATACTACTCAGCCATAAAAAAGAATCAAATTTTGGCATTTTCAGCAACATGGATGGACTTGGAGGGCATTATGCTAAGTGGAGTAAGTCAGAGAAAGACAAATTCTGTATGATGCTACTTATTTGTGGAATCTGAAAAATACAACAAACTAGTGAATATAACAACAAAAAAAGCAGACACAGATATAGAGAACAAACTACTGGCTACCAATGGGGAGGGGCAGGGAGGGCCAATATAGAAGTGGGGAAGTGGGAAGTACAATCTACTGGGTGTAAGATAGGCTCAAGGATGTATTGTACAACCTGGGGGAATATAGCCAATATTTTGTAATATTTGTAAATGAAAAGTAACCTTTAGAAATTGTACACAAATTTAAAAATAAAATTTTAAAACATATTTTAAATTCCCACTAAATAGTAGAATGAAAGATGCTCTTATTCCTCTTATCACTTAGGAAATTACAAGGAGGCTACAATCTTTATTATATCCTACCCCTAAATAAGCCTCATGCATCACACAAGAGGACATTGTACTATATAACCAAAATACAACTACCATACCAGTAAAAATCCACACTGATGAATTGTGGATTATTTTAAATATAAAGTAATGGACTTTGAATTCCTTTTACCATTTGAGATGTAGAAAACTGGGAGTGTTGCTCCCAAACTAACAGTAAGAAAAAGCCAGATAAACTAGAAAATCTTAACTTTTCTTGACCTTATCAGAAATCTGAAATTTCAGGCCAAAAAAACAGCCTAAATCTCAAGAAAGGATAAGCCTCTCCAAAGGGAAATGAAATGCGTACATAGGCTTGCCTGTGGCAGAGCTCAAGAGGAGGACGTGGCTGCCACACAAGCTGGTAAGTAGCTATAAGCTAAAATCTTAACAAGTTGTTACGAAAAAAAGTGGAGGCTGGTAAATCAGTCTGTGATAGCTAGGGGGCCAAGACACAGAGGTAGTTTGCACTCAAAGGCATTTTTCATGGGTATCTGCCAATTGCTCATGAGAAAGATTGGGGCAGGATAAGAGAACATAAAAAGTCCTGCTTTCTGGTACAGGTGCACAGTAGGTGATCCTTTGCCACATAGTGTCAGTCCTATTAGATTAACCTATTAGAGGTTAATATGAGGTTAGATTGACCTCTCAAAAGAAGGCAAAGATTTAAGCTACAGGGGAGAGAAACAGCAAACCCTGTTGCCCCTAAACATAGGCAAAAACACATTCTGGCTCATGGGGTTGGTTTTACTATTTTCTCTACTTTTTATTCTCTTTGAATTTTTCTGTAACAAAAAATTAAATTATATTAGTTTGCCATGACTTCTTCGTGAACCTTTTTATGGTTAGTGGTGATCATCACACTCTTTTATATTTTAATGTTTATAAACCATATTTAGCTATTTTACAACTTTATTTTCTCTGGGAATATGTTTCAAACAAGTAAGTCTTTAAATATCAATATCTATCTTTTCCCATTTTAGTGAATTAGTGGATCTGAGCTGTCTCTGACTTCTGTTTTCCAGGATTTCTCCAAGATTATTGATCCTGACCTTGTAATCACATCTAAGCATGATAGTAATAGTTTCTTCCTCAAAGCAGCACACTCAGGTTAAGTTTAAAGGAGATGGATGTTGTCCAGAGTTGAAAATCCCACAGATTCAGGGACATTTTCAAAGCCTCTGGCAAAAATTTTGTTTGTACTATTTTAACAAGCAATATTTATTTATGTTTAAACAACTTTAGTGAAGGGAAAATTGGGTGTCACTGAATAATAACTGCATTACAGATATGTTTTCAAAGGATTCGTGGTTTTTTATTCAGTGATCAAATTAAATATCAGACTTATGATTGGATCCAAAACCTTTAAAACCACATGGTTTCTCCCAGACTAATAAATTATGTAAACTATCCTACACACAAATGTTTTATTATACACAAGAGTCAATATATATTCCTTAATGTGACTTTTGGTGAGAGAAAACTGGTAGTTTGTTCATAGATGGTTTCTCCTCAAAGGTGATTACTACCTACTTTCAGGTGAAAAGTTGCTAGATGAGCACGCATAATCTGTTTTCAACCAGACTGGCTACAACATTTCATTTTTGAAGCATTCTCTGCAGGGGTCCCCCAAATCTTTCTGAATAAGTTCTATTTTCTTTTTCTTTGTCGGCATTTTACTTCATTAGCTAAAATGATAATATCTCCCTAAAGTATGGGTAATTACAATTGGTGTCATTTCATTGAAGATTTGTTTCCTATTTTGTATCTGGAAGCATTATTCTGAATACATTTTTTCACATCGATATTGTCCCTTCCAGAATCTCAAGACATTTTTCACTTTGCACATTTCCATACTAAAAAGTTCAATTATGAGAATCAAAAATTGTGTTATTACCTTTTGGAATAGCAAACTCTTCCACCTCAACACTTTTTAAGAATCATTCCTGTATATTCTTTTTGTTTCACTCAATCTGCAATAGATGTGAGATGTAAATACATATGTAAAATCTGTGTCTATCTTTTGATAGATTACTCTTTAGAAAAAGTACATGCTCAAAAATCATGTGGTACATTGGAACTTTATGATTTACTAGATGTTTCTTTATATATCTAGATTTAGTTTCAGTCAGAATTTGAGAAATGTGTCATACTGTGGCAATTATGATCCTTGACAAGAAAATCTACAGCAAATAACATTAAGACGTCTGTTAATGAGTATCTCACGTGCAAGCGCTCTTACATTGGTTATAGGATCCTGTTAAGTTTGATGCATGTTTGCTACCCTAAAATACATTTTCCACCATGCATGAGAGTTATCCAGGCCATTATTTCACATGCATTCTTTAATTATTCACTGTATGTCAGTATTATTTTAATGTTAGGGAAACATTTTTTTTTAAGTAATACATTGGAGTCCATGTAATCCGAAAGTCATGGTTTTCTGCAATATGCTTTACCAAACTACTTACTGTTTTCATTTTTTGTTTCACATATTTAGGAAAACTGTCACCTACATTAGTTAAAAGAATAAAGGTTGAAACTGGCTCTGACACTGTTCTCCTCTATGGGGAGATCTTTTTTTTTCTTTCAATTTCATCCACTGACAGTGTCATAATTGTGGGTCTAGGCATTATGCGAGGGTCTCATCAGACCTCCCCCCATCTCCTCTTAAACCTATCCCATTAAAACCCAGTCTCTAGGCAAATGTCCTTCATACACCCTCAGGGCAAACACCTGCTCTAGAGTTTGACTACCTCTATGTAATAGAACTATCTTGCCATGTGTAGCCCTCTTAAACTTAGCCATGCTTTTTAATAAAAAGAAACTATCCACAAACACACATACAGAGAAATTTTTTTTTAAGTATTCTATACTAGCAAGGATTTCTCTGCACATCCATCCTATATAGATGGAAATGAAAATTATTATTATTATTATTATTTTTTGCAGTACGCGGGCCTCTCACTGTTGTGGCCTCTCCCGTTGCGGAGCACAGGCTCCGGACGCGCAGGCTCAGCAGCCATGGCTCACGGACCCAGCCGCTCCGCGGCATGTGGGATCCTCCCGGACCGGGGCACGAATCCGTGTCCCCTGCATCAGTAGGCAGACTCTCAACCACTGCGCCACCAGGGAAGCCCCGAAAATTATTTTGGAATTCAAAAAATCCTATGTCCATGATACATATGATCAACATTTTGAATTAGCAGTGACAATGGATATACGGCGGGCATGTGTTGTGCTCTCATACTGAGCAATATCACTACGATATTATTAACACTGGTGTTTAAGCATACTTTCAGATGTTTAAATAAACAGCTGAAGATATAAGTATCAAAATATTTTATATATCTGTTTTCTGTTAAATCTCCCATATCAATTGAAAATGGTGCATGCAATTATATCATAAGGAAGACTGTGCAAAATGAACTGGAGGAAAAACATAGTCAAGTGTCTTTGGTAGTAAATAAACAGCATTTATAAATTTAGCTTCCTAGTCATTGAAACATTAGGAAACAAGCTCATGCATATGTCTTTGCATAATACCTTGTGTAATACTATTTTGTAACTATCCAAGTCACTATTTTCTGTTTGACAACTAGGGTACTTGCTTAAAGGGTTGACTTCCAGAGCCATGATATTGTGTGACATAGAATGTCTGCAGTGGTTAATGGCAGAGTAGCATTCATTAGATGTAGAAATTAGTGGATGAAAAAGACAAAAGACCTATGCTTGAGCAAGTTCTTTAATCACTCTTATATTATATAGCTATAGTTTCCACAAGGAAAAAGACAATTATTAGCAAAGCATTCACTATTGAAAAACAGCTATAGTCTGTTATGGTGAGGAAATGTATTTTTCAAGATATATTCTTCATAAAAATATTTGAAGTTTTGTAAAGTATTTATAAACTCTATTTGTTGAAAATGCATAAATGAGGAAGTATAATGAGGGACTTTATCCTTGCCCATTTTATTGAAGTATAATGTATACCTCATGCATAAATATACATACATAAAAGTACATGTAATATAAGCATACCTTTTGCTTAATTTTCACAAACTGAACACAATTATGTAAGCAGCACCCAGATTAAAGAAACAGAAAATTACTAACATCACAAAATGACCAATTCCCTTCTAGTCACCAACCTCCTAGAGTAACCACTAATTTGACTTTTAATAGAACAGGTTAGTATTGCCTATTTGGTACTTTACATAAAATGAATCATACAGTATGAATTCTTTTTTTGGTGTGGATTATTTTCTTCAACATTATGAATTTGAGACATCTATCCGTATTATTCAGTTTAGTTGTACATTGCTCATTTTCTTTGCTATATAGCATTCCATTGTGTAAAAATACCACAATTTATCCATTCTACCATTTATGAACATTTGGCTAGTTTCCAGTTTGGGGGTTCTTGTGAATAATGCTGCTATAAACATCCCAGTACATGACTTCTGGTGAGCAAATACACACATCTCTTCTGGGTATACAGTTGGAATGAAATTGTTGGGAAATGGGACTTATATATGTTCTACTTTAGTAGATCATGTCAAACAGATTTCCAAATTGGTGGTAGCAATCTCCACTCCCACCACCTGCAGTTTATCAGGGTTTCAGTTGTTCTACATCATTATCATAACTTGGTATTTTTAATCTTTTCTATTTTAATGCCTATTTACATTCACATTTAGATTTGCAATCCATCTGGACTTGATATTTGAATATGGTATGAGGTATGATTGAGATGCATTGAATATTTTATGGATTTCTAATAGAACAAACCATTTACTGAAAAGACCATTTCCCCCCACTGAGCAAATTGTCACCTTTGTCATAGTATATATATTTGCCTATATAGTATGTATGTATGTATGTGACATAGCGTGTATGTTTGTCTCTTACTGAACTCTCTATTCTGTTCCATTGTTCATTTTGTCTATCATTAGACTAATACTAATTACTATAGTCTTGATTTCTGGTCTTTGTCCCCTTTTTTCCCTTGCTATTTAGTGATCCTTTGAAAATTTCAGAAATATGTTCTTCAATAAATGAAAATGGAGATTGCCCATAATTATAATTTTTAAAGGGGTCTTAATTAAGGATTACTCATAAGTATTGTGCCAAAAACTAACCTGCTTCCTTTCAACCCCACAATCACCCTACTATACTCAGTTATATGGTGTAAGAGCTATGATTCTGCAGTATATATTTATTCTTTGCCAGCTGATTCATTGTTAAATTCAAAGAATGGGGTTGGAGGCTGACAAGTAACTAGAGAGAGACTGGAAAGCATGAAAAGTGTAAAGGGGACTTGAACATTCCTGTTTTGCTTGCTGTTTAATACAGCAAGTATTAAATATTTAATACAGCATAGTGAGGAATAGCACCTCACTATGACAGCAGTTATTCCTTCTAGTTTCCAACTACTTTTTGGCACTTCCAGATCTTACTTCTCACTATTTCTTCTCAAAGACATCAATCAGCTCTAGCTAAGTAGCAGCTGCTCATCAGAGCTCCAAAACCCGTACTGAGAGTCCTTTCTCCAAGCTTCTAGATTCTAATAACCTAGTCTCTTTCCTTCTTTCTTAGGAATGTAGCTACTTCCTATATTTATTACATCTGTGTTATCTCAATGTTACTTTTTTGCCTATTAAGTCCTCCAATACTTGTGTAATCAACCCCCTATATTAAATTATAATTGTTGAAATCCTTAGTGTGGTTTCTGTTTTCCTGACAGGACTCTAATACAAGTATAGGTATTCCATGATATAAGACATATTGGTGGCTGGACTATCATTTTTCAAGTTTAGCTATCTTAGGTTAAATCTTTATTGTCCATCTCCACAATATTATAAATTATATTCTAATACTGAAAATAAAATGGCATACTATGGAATATAAAAATTAATTATTAATATAATTTAAATAAACCCCAAACATGCAGAAAATATTAAAGAATGTTGCTTTAGATAATCCTTTTGGAGAAAAGACAGTTTGCATAGTAAATGTCATTTAATTGGCTGTGTTACCAAATGTCTGATCCTGATATTATATATCAACATAGTTATCATGTTTCATTTTTTGGGGGTAAGATGGTAGGAAGCAAAAATCAAGCAGAATGTCAGGATTTACCTACATTGTTGAATAATAACTTAAAGAAACTGACTTTAATCATATGTGGACTTGAAGATCAACTTTTAGGTATGAATGGAAAAGCAGCAATATGTCAGTCTTAAGATCTTCAATCAAATACACACCTAAAGTTTCATCATTAGAAATGCATTCTCCTTTTCTAAGGTGTTGCCCCTGTTCAAAGACAGATGACCTTGTGATGACAAAATAGTAATAGTGAACATGAATAGTTATTTAATCTCACTGGACTCAGTTTCCTCATCAGTAAGACAAGGATAATTGGTACTTATAAAGCTGTTTTGAGGATTAAATTGGAAAATTTAAAACAAAGTGCTCTGTACAGTAGTTTACATATATGAAACACTCATTAAATCTCAGATATTATGATAGCTATGACTTTCAGGCATTAACTCCTTAATTATAAGATCTGACTCCAAGTTCAAAATTACCAGGTCAGATATTCTGATCATCATAGCACAAGCCAGTGATGGGACCTTACAGATGGCATGGCACTGTTCAAACTTCTTCAAACCGCTCCTGTGGGTGAGTGGGGAAGTTCTCAGAGAGGATAGGATGACTGTTTGGATGAGGCTGGATAGATTAATAGTGACCTATTGATGAAGCATCATGTTGGTTAAGTCTGTATTTTTCCTGTAGGTAATGAAGAGCTTTTGACAAATTTAAATCAGTGTATATGACCAAATTCGACACTTCAGAAATATCACTCTGATGGTTCTATGAATGATACCATAACAAGGTTTGAGAATAGGGCCTGACTATTACATAATTTGTAGGAATCTATGGTAAAATTGAAATTGCATGATAGACTGAACCAATAAGTTATGCTTAGGGCTTATTCATAACAAAACTGGCAAGTAGAAAGTGCTAAATAAAATTCTTTAATAAATTTTATATTTTTTATTATTTTCAGAGCTTTATGCCATTTGTAATTCCAGTTAACATGTTATGCCACAGTCTAGGAGTTATGTAAAAAAGTTTTTTGGATACTCTAAACTCATTTCCATTTCCCTAAACCTTGCCATTTTGTGTCCTAGGCCCCTTATCAATTATAGTACAATAAATTCTAAAAGATATTTTCACATCACTATAGTTCAAATAATAATTTTTAAAACTAAATTGAGGCACTAAAAATATCTTATAAATTTTAAATTTAAAAGTATTGTATTACATAAAATATTTTTTAAACTAAATGCTTCTTTTATAGCACAATTTTTAAAACTTGAAAATATATTATGGTATATGTGGCAAAGATTTATTCACTGGAGTGCTATATAGCTTGGTTACCTTGGCAAGTTATTTAACTTTTCTGATTTTAATTTTCCTCAACTATAAAATGAGGGAAATGAACACTTTATTATGTAATCATAGCAAATAGCCATAATCAAACTATGTGACTTGGGGTAATATTTTAATCATCTCTGTATCCCAAATATCAAACTATGTGGAACATAATCATACACAGATGAAAAGGCAACTTACTGAATGAGAAAAGATACCTGCAAATGATATTTTGACATGGGGTTAATATCCAAAATATATAGATAACTCAAATAACTTAATATCAAAAAAAGAAACAATCCAATTAAAAAATGAGCAGAGGACCTGAATAGGAATTTTTCCAAAGAAGACATACAGCTGGCCAACAGACACATGAAAAATGCTCTACATCACTAACCATCAGGGAAATGCAGCTCAAAAACACAAGAGATATCACCTCACACCTGTCAGAATGGCTACCATCAAAAATGGAAAAAATAACAAGTGTTGGTGAGGATGTAGAGAAAAGGGAACACTAGCACACTGTTGATGGAAAGGTAGATTGGTGCAGCCACTATGGAAAACAGTGTGGAAGTTCCTCAGAAAATTAAAACTACCATCCAATCCAGCAACTCCACTCCTGGATATTTATCCAAAGAAAATGAAAACCCTAATTAGAAAAGATATATGCACCCCAGTGTTCATAGCAGCATTATTTACAATTGTCAAGATATGGATGCAACCTAAGTGTCCATCAACAGATGAATGGGTAATTAAGATATTATATATATATATAATATGTAGGTATGTTTGTATATATACAAGCATACATACATACAATGGAATATTACCTGATCATGAAAAAGATTAAAATCTTGCTATCCTTCAACATGGATGGACCTGGAGGGTATTATGCTTAGTGAAATAAGTCAGACAAAGACAAATACTGTATGTTTTCACTTGTATGTGGAATCTAAAAAACAAAAGAGCCAATATAACAAAACAGAAACAGACTCACAAAGAACAAGCTAGTGGTTGCCAGAGGGAAGAGGGGTGAGGGAAGGAGCAAAATATGTAAAGGGGATTATGAGGTAAAAACTATCAGTTAAAATAAGTCACTGGAATATAATATACAGCACATATAAGAAATATAGTCAATAATAGCAATGTATTGAGAGATTATAGAGTATGGATAACTGAAATAAATGACAGCAAAGTCATAAGAAATGAGAAAGAAGAATTAGGAAAACTCTTTTATGAGGTAGCTGCAATACCATGGGATGGTATAGTGTTATTTGAAAGTGGACATAGATTAGTTATAAAAGTATATTGTAAATTTTATGGAAAACACTAACTTAGTTTTAGTAAGAGAAGTGTTCTCTTACTAAATTCATATGCTAAGAGAGGAAAACCCTAAAAATAATAAAAACCAAACTATAAAAATGTTCAATTAAAACCACAGAAGGCAGAAAAAAGAGGGGTGAAAAAAATGAAGAACAATGCAATGGATAGAAAACATATAAGTATGGTTGATATTCATCCAACTATATTAATAATAATTTTAACTGTGAATGGTCTAAATACAAAAAAAAAAGATTATGGGAGTTCATTAAAAAACAACATCTAACTATATGCTGTCTATAAGAAATCTACTTTAAATATAAAAACACATATAGGTTAAAAGTTAAGAGATGAATGAAAATATACCTTTTTAATGCTAATCAAAAGAAACTGGAGTAGCTATTAATAATTTCAGACAAAGCTGATTTCAGAGGAAGGATGATTATTAGGGATAAAAAAGGAATACAAATAATGTTAAAGGGGTGAAATTCTCAAAGAATATACAACAATCCTAAATGTGTAAGCACCTAACAATAGAGTGCCGAATCAGATGAGGCAAAAGCAAATAGAACTGAAAGGAGAGATGGAAAAATCCACTATTATAATTGAAGGCTTCAATACCCTTCCATAATTAATTGGTACATCAAATTGGCAGAAAATCAGTAAAGATATAGATGACCAAATAGCAGTATCTATCAACTTGATCTTAATAACATTTATTGAATATGCCATTCAACAACAGTAGAAAACACATTTTTCTTAATCTCACATGGGACATTCAAGATAGACCACATATTGGGCCATGAAACACACTTTAAAAATTTAAAGGAAAATAAATCATACAAAGTATTTTCTGAGATCACAATGGGATTAAGTTAGAAATCAGTAACAGAAATTTAGCTGGATAATATACAACTATTTGGTAACTAAAACACACACACACACACACACACTTATAAGTAATCCATGGGCCAAAGAGGAAATCTCAAGAGAAATTTTTAAAAAATATTTTGAACTAAAGCAAAATGAAAATACAACTACTCAAAATTTGTGAGATGCAGCAAAAGCAGAGCTTGGAGGGAAAGTTATAGAATTAAGTGCATATATGTGAAAAGAAGAAGGATCTCAACTCAATAACCTAAGCACCAC
The DNA here is from genome assembly GCF_949774975.1 of Lagenorhynchus albirostris. NCBI lineage: Eukaryota > Metazoa > Chordata > Mammalia > Artiodactyla > Delphinidae > Lagenorhynchus > Lagenorhynchus albirostris. Next base: position 23,326,962 of record NC_083116.1, read on the forward strand.
TCTAAAAATGAGAGAAGAGCAATTCAAGTATAAAGTAAGCAGAAGAAAAGAAATAATAAGAATTATAGCAGAAGATGACATGATACTATACATAGAGAATCCTAAAGATGCTTCCAGAAAACTACTAGAGCTAATCAAGGAATTTGGTAAAGTAGCAGGATACAAAATTAATGCACAGAAATCCCTTGCATTCCTATACACTAATGATGAAAAAGCTGAAAGAAAAATTAAGGAAACACTCCCATTTACTATTGCAACAAAAAGAATAAAATATCTTGGAATAAACTTCCCTAAGGAGACAAAACAGCTGTATGCAGAAAACTATAAGACACTGATGAAAGAAATTAAAGATGATAAAAACAGATGGAGAGATATACCATGTTCTTGGATTGGAAGAATCAACATTGTGAAAATGACTATACCACTCAAAGCAATCTACAGATTCAATGCAATCCCTAACAAATTACCAATGACATTTTTCACAGAACTAGAACAAAAAATTTCACAACTTGTATAGAAACACAAAAGACCCCGAATAGCCAAAGCAATCTTGAGAAAGAAAAACGGAGTTGGAGGAATCAGGCTCCCTGACTTTAGACTATACTACAGAGCTACAATAATCAAGGTAGTATGGCACTGGCACAGAAACAGAAATATAGATCAACAGACCAGGATAGAAACCCATAGATAAACCCACACACATATGGTCCCCTTATCTTTGATAAAGGAGGCAAGAGTATACAATGGGGAAAAGAGAGCCTCTTCAATAATTGGTGTTGGGAATACTGGACAGCTACCTGTAAAAGAATGAAATTAGAACACTCCCTAACACCATACACAAAAATAAACTCAAAATGGATTAAAGACCCAAATATAAGGCCAGACACTTTAAAACTCTTAGAGGAAAAAACAGGCAGTACACTCTATGACATAAATCACAGCAAGACCTTTTTGACCCACCTCCTAGAGAAATGGAAATAAAAACAAAAATAAACAAATGGGACCTAATGAAACTTAAATGCTTTTGCACAGCAAAGGAAACCATAAACAAGATGAAAAGACAACTCTCAGAATGGGAGAAAATATTTGCAAACGAAGCAACTGACAAAGGGTGAATCTCCAAAATATACAAGCAGCTCATGCAACTCCATATCAAAAAAACAAACAACCCAATCCCAAAATGGGCAGAAGACCTAAATAGACATTTCTCCAAAGAAGATATGCAGATTGCCAAGAAACACATTAAAGGATGCTCAACATCATTAATCATTAGAGAAATGCAAATCAAAACTACAATGAGGTATCACCTCACACCAGTTAGAATGGGCATCATCAGAAAATCTATAAACAATAAATGTTGGAGAGGGTGTAGAGAAAAGGGAACCCTCTTGCACTGTTGGTGGGAATGTAAACTGATACAGCCCCTATGGAGAACAGTATGAAGGTTCTTTAAAAAATGAAAAATAGAACTACCATATGACCCAGCAGTCCCATTTACTGGGCATATACCCTGAGAAAACCATAATTCAAAAAGAGTCATGTACCACAATGTTCATAGCAGCTCTATTTACAATAGCCAGGACATGGAAGCAACCTAAGTGTCCATCAACAGATGAATGGATAAAGAAGATGTGGCACATATATACAATGGAATATTACTCAGCCATAAAAAGAAACGAAACTGAGTTATTTGTAGTGAGGTGGACGGACCTAGAGTCTGTCATACAGAGTGAAGTGAGAAAGAGAAAAACAAATATCGTATGCTAACACATATATATGGAAAAAAATAAAAGGAAAAATGGTTCTGATGATCCCAGGGGCCGGACAGGAATAAAGACGTTGACGTAGAGAAGGGACTTGAGGACACGGGGAGGGGGAAGGGTAAGCTGGGACGAAGTGAGAGAGTGGCATGGACATATATACACTACCAAATGTAAAATAGATAGCTAGTGGGAAGCAGCTGCATAGCACAGGGAGACCACCTGGGTGCTCTGTGACCACCTAGTGGGGTGGGATAGGGAGGGTAGGGGGGAGATGCAAGAGGGAAGAGATATGGGGATATATGTATACGTATAGCTGATTCACTTTGTGATACAGCAGAAACTAACACATCATTGTAGAGCAATTATACTCCAATACAGATGTTAAGAAAAAAAAGAATTATCACAGAAACCAACAGAATTGAAAACAGGGAAACAATAGAGAAAATAATTGAAAATAAAAGCTGGTTTTTGGAAAAGATCAATAGAATTGATAAGCTTCTAGCTAGGCTACGAAAGAAACAAATTATTAATCTGAGAAATGAAAATGGGTCATCACTACAGATCTCATAAACATGAAAAGTATAATTCAGGCAGTCTTCATTTTATTATGCTTTGCTTTATTGTGCTTCACAGACACTGTGTTTTTACAAATTGAAGGCTTGTGGCAACCTGCATGGAGCAAGTTTATAAGTGCCAGTTTTCCAATAGCATTTGCTCACTTGGTGTCTCTATGTTACATTTTAGTAATTCTTGCAATATTTCAGAAAGGAAAAAGATTATGACTTGCTGAAGGCTCAGCTGATGGTTAGCGTATTTGAGCAACAAAGTTATGTAAATTAAGGTATGTACATTCTTTTAAAAACATAATGCTATCGCGCACTTAGTAGACTATAATACTTTGTAAACATTAACATTTATATGCACTAGGAAACCAAAAAATTCACGTGATTGTACTTTATTGAGAAATCTGCTTTATTGCAGTGGTGTGGAATCAAACCTGCAATCTCTGAGGCATGCCTGCTAAGGAATACTATGAACAACTCTATGCCCACAAACTTGATAACTTAGATGAAATAGACCAAATCCTTGAAAGGCACAAACCACCAAAACTCACACAAGGAGAGAATGATAACCTGAATAGTTCTATATCTAGTAAAGAAATTGAATCATTAATTAATAACCTTCAAAAAATAAAGCAGGTTCAAGTTGTTTTACTGGCTAATTCCACCAAACATTTAAGGAAGAAATGATAGCAATGCTCCACAGTCTCTTCCAGAGGGAATCCTTCCCAACTCATTCTTTTTTTTTTGCTGGCGGCACGGGATGTGGGGTCTTAGTCCTCCACCAGGGATTGAACCCGTGCGCTCTGCAGTGGAAGCGCTGAGTCTTAACCACTGGACTGCCTGGGAAGCCCCACAACTCATTCTTTAAGATCAGTATTACCATAATAGCCAAACCATAAAAAGATATTACAAGAAATAAAATTTCAGGCCTCATGAATCTCTCATGAATATAGATGTGAAAACTCTCAACAAAATATCAGGAAATTGAATACAATAATATCTGACAATAATCTTACCCTCAAATCAAGTGGGATTTATTCCAGGGATTCAAAGCTGGTTCAACGTTTGAAAATCAATCAATATCCACCACATCAAGAGGCTAAAGAAGAAAAACCATTTGGTCATATAAATTGATGTATAAAAAGCATTTGATAGAATCCAACACTCATTTGTGATGAAAACTTCCAGTAAGCTGGAAATATAGGAAACAAAGCTCAGAAGAAGCTCCTGGCTGAGCAGCCTGATGCCCACGGGTCTAAAACCAAGGAAGACTGGCTCCAGGCTAAGAAGGAGGAAATCAAACCTCTGCCCAAGGAAGAAGAGACCAAGAAATAAAGCTCCCCTTCTCTTGTGTGAACATAGTAGCCTCAACAATTACACAGATAAATCAATAAAATGAGCCCTATCTGCCTGCAACAAACAAACAAATGAATCTAAGTGAATCTGAATAACGTGGTCTTTAATAAATAATAAGGTGTTAATTAATTGTACCAAATGTACCATACTACTGTTACATGTTGATGAAGGGAGAAAATGGCTGTGAGATATATGGAAACTCTCTGGACCATGTTCACAAATATAAAACTGTTCTAAAATTGTTAAAAGTTTATTAAAAAACAGTAAATAGGTTAGAAACATGTAATTTATAATAATGTGTAATATAAATATAAGCATAAAATAATCAACATCAATGGCAATAAAAATTGAAAATTAAAAAAAAAATTAATTAAAATTTATATAAAGCTATATTTTAAATTTATATAAATACATACACCTATATATACATTTAGATGAATTTACACAAATGTATATATAATTGTATTCATGTACATATAAGTGTACTAAATAGATTTATATGTGGAGAGACAGAGAATGTGCTTATTGCTTGTTGTTAATTGTTTGGGTGACATTATAGATTTTTAAAAAACTGCACTTATTCTTCCCCCCCATACCTGTGTCCCTCGCAATGTAATTTTTCAGCTTTTATCATTAAATATCAGACTATTTTTCCTCAACCCATGAATCTGGGCTGGTCTTGAGGTTTGCTTAGGCTAATAGAATGCAGGAAAAACATTGAGCTAATTCTGAACCTAGGCTTCAAGAGGCTTTGACTGTTCTGCTGTCTTTCCTGTCACCCTGCCTAGCTGCTATGTGAACAAATCCAGGTTAGCATATTGTATGATGATGCACCTGTCCCTGTTGCCCTCGTAAATCCAGTGAAGAGCCAGCCAACCTCCAGAAGCAGAGCTCCTACCTGACTACCAGCTGACTGCAGATACCTGAATGAGTGCCACTGAGACCAAAGGACCCACTCATCTAATCCCAGGCCAAATTGTAGATCTACAGAACTGTGAATTTAATAGATGGATACTGCATTAAGTCATTAAGCTTGGGGGTAGTTTATTATGCAGCAAAAACTATTATAGGTTGAGTATGTGAACTAGAGTTTTGATACTTAAAAACCTGCAATATTTATAAATCATTTCTAATTAATATTGTTCTTTTTGCTATATTTTCCTTACCTATTGGGAGTAATATTGAATGACAGTTTCAAAAATGTGATTATCATCTCTATTTCCATATAACTAATTAAAATTACTTTATTAGACTACACACTGAATACACACTGAGCAGTCATTCAAATACTTGCTATCCTTATAATACACAACATGCACACATGTTTATTCCCATTTTTACTACTTTATTTTGGTTAATATCAGCCCATCTTTTTGAGGTTTATTTGTCAAGTCTATTCCAGCACAGTGGTGTAGTAAAAAGAAAATTAAACTGGGTGTCAGGAGAATGGGGTCTGAGACTTGGATTTGCCACTCACTAACTCTATGACATTTGCAATTTGCTGTAATCCTATGAGCGTCATATTATTCAAATATAAAAAGAGAAGATTAAAGTAGAAGATTTCTAAGGTCCCCTTCTAGATCTAATATTCTGTCAGTTGATAATTCTAATATATTTAATAATTATAGATTTATTTTGTTACATTATTAATATTTATCATATATTTATAAAGATGGGATAAGAAGAAGGAAAGAGAGCATGGAAAAAAGGGTGCCCTTTTTGATGCACCTTGTCCTGAACAATGTGTTGTTTAATTGTGACCCTTTTCTACTGTTCACAAAAATGTGATAAAGATATTCATTTCCTGAAGGACTCAGCATTTGTTGACAGACTCCAGGACAATAGGGAGAATGTATACATAAGAAGTTGGTAAAAGAAAGAAACTGGAAAGGGAGATTTGAATTGATATTGATTTACTTAAGTGAAGGGAAAGGTCAGCAGTTCAAGCAAGGCCTTCAGATACTGGAGGAGGGACTTGTTTCAGCAAGCCAAGACAACACATAAGAAAAGATAGATGATGGAACTTATCTCAGGCATTTAGTGGATTTGGGGAAAGATTTGTAAAAATAGAATCCAGAGTAGCAGCTGCTTCAGAGTTCCAATAAATGTGGAAATTAGAACTAACCCTTCTGAAAGTGTGACCTGTTAGAAGTCAGCCCTATATGTTACATAAAACTAGATTCCAACATGCAGCTAAGACCTAGAATTTATCTTATTGAATCCTGAAATTCATCATATTCTACATAGCTTATTAAGCCAGGATGATGTCCTACTATGGAATACCTCACACACAACACACACACACAAACACACACACACATATTTCCACATGTAGGGATAGTCTGCAGTCCCAGGGTCACAACCTAATTCCTTCTTATTCACCTGGGTGCAGGTGGCAGAAATGATGAGAGCCAAACAGAACTTTTCCCTGAAGCAGTGATTATTTTGCAGTTAGGAAGTGGAATAGAAGCCTGTTCAAATATTCTTACTTAGGGACCCATAATTTGAGCACACATCATTACTAGGATCCATTTCCTTGACTTTATAGGAATATATAGTCCACATTATTAAATTATTGCTTCCTTTACCCAGTTTCTAAAATGAGATGACTCAGATGTTACAGGCATAACAACCTACATAACAACATGGGCCATCATTTGTGTTGTTCCTTTCTTCGCAATAGGGACATATTAGCAGTTGGGTAACATTTAACCTCCAACTTCTAAAACATTATTGAATAACACTTCACGTTTCACAGAAAATGTGATTTCAAGCATCCAGCTGTGGATGCTTCTGTGATTCTTTTTTTCACAGAACCTACACAAAGCCTATCTCCAAATATGTTACATGGTATTCACTACATCAGTAATTTGCTTTAACACCAATGTTTCCATACTTGTGAATATTGCACTTAATAGACAGAAGTGCTTCATACATTCAACTATGTAATGATTTCTGATGTTACTCAGTATCAGCTGGAAAATACTGTATGAAACACACAGGAACTTTTACTAATAGCAATGTGAACATTTTCTACACATACACCTAACTCACGTGTGATTAATGAGTGTGTGTCCCTTAGTCCTCTAGCCTCTGGCTTCACTTTTTCTTTATTATTCAAATATAGCAGCTTAGTCACAACACTACTCCCTGTGTCTCTAAGTTTTCTTGGGTGAGCTGGGAAGTGGAAGGCTGATGCTTTTCCTTGGTACCTCTTATCCTCTTATGCCTATTCCTTCATTCCCTACCTTCACTCTCTACCAAACAACACTTATCAAGTATTTTACATGTATCAGGTTTATGCTGAAGGTTTGGAGTAATATAGTGGGATTATAGTACAACAGAAAACATCTTAAAATTTAGCATCAGATATCACTGCCCTAAATTTTTACTGGGCCTTCCCTGCCACTAAGAGCTTCTTGGTGGCTCTATCTCTTCCATATGCTATCACATTTTCAGGTTTCTTTCTTTCTTTCAAGACTTGTTTCTTTCACTTTCATCTCCACATTGGTGTCCTTTTGCCCTTTCTTTCAAGCTACCTGCATGAACTCACAATCTTTTTTACTCTCTTAGGTAGCACTATAAAGTTATCTCTTTTAGTGCTCTGGATTCTAACTTTTTCAACCAAAAAGACTCCTCAAAGTACATTGCAGTTTTTTTTGTCCTGAAAAAAAAAAAAAAGAAAAAAGGTGATAGTCAACATTAAGGAGATTGTTGATTTTCCCCTAGAATGCAGCAGAAAAGCAGACATTTTGTTTTTTAAATAGAACTTTTCCCATCTGGCTACATATAAAGGAAGCCTTTATGGCCCAGAAATTCACAGGTATGTGCATAATGACCCCATCTCCATGGGTGAGATTTGTCAGACCATTTATCTGGCTTACAATATTGTAAAAAGTTTCACGCTTAGTATTGAATCTCTCCAATTCCTATGAACATCAATATTCCCAAGTCTGTTTGCTCACAAAAGGCCTGTCTTTTTCTCCCTGCTGCCCCAGTCATCTACCGTTTCACACCATTTCTAAAGATTGCTTTCCACCTTTCCCCCTCAGGAACTTCTTGGCTAAGTGGTAATTTTAAATATGATGCTGCTATCAAGAAAAAGCACATTTAGAAAAAGGCCAAAAGATGGTGTGTATAACTTTAAATGCTTCAAATTGTACATAATGAAAAGACAATATACATGAAAGTTCCCAAGAAGGAAAAAGAAATTTTAAACAAAGAAGAGTTATACCTCACTTTATTTAGTGATTATATTCCTGAATAATTACATGTAAATTTAATTCCAATAAATTAAATCCTATGTGGCAACTCTTAAGAAGAAAACATTACTTAAATGGTACTCTGAAATAAATTCCTTTATAAAGTGAACTTTTATGCAAGTATTGATTTGTTTCTATCTGAATATTATAAATTTAGTTATACTTGATTAATATAATACTCTTGTTGGGAAATTAATAGGGGATGCCCCCAAACAAGCTTCCTTTGTGAAAGAGGACTATGCTTTGTCAAAAATTCCTTCTCTTCCTTGTAATGTAGATGAAACTTACTTGAATTCATTCTGTTCCCACAAATGAAAGGGAGAAGAGGGTGAAAATTCCCTGGGAAAGATTTCTTTATTGACTCCCTAGTCTTACTTGATTAGTTTAGAGAAGGAGCTAAATTCAGGAAGAAATTTGATTTCCATTTTATTAATATCTAATACATAAAAATACAATATACAGATCTTAAGTGTTCAGATTTATGTTTTCCCAATTATAGTCACCAGTCATGAAAATATCTTATTTTGAAACCTTCAGAACAACAGATCTCCCTTAAAAGATATTATTTCACCCTTTTGATTACCATCGAGGGGAGTAGTAATGGTAGTTAAGAGTTTGAATCCTAATTCTAACATTTACAAGTTATATGATCTTGGAAAAGTTGTTAACTATTTTCTGTATTTGTGTCTTTATATGTTATACAGTGTTAATGATAAGGCAAAAATTAAATGAGATAATATATGTAAAGGGCTTCACTTAGTGCCCAAGACATAAATACTTGATAGCTATTTGCTATGAATGCTCTTCCTATTTGTAAAAACCATAATATAAATGCTAGGTCAGAAGGGTTCAATATTGTAGACAAAGATGTTTTGTGTTGACAAATAGTAAAATACACATTCATTGAATGTACTTTGAAACTACTACATATCATGTGTACTTTGTACTACTACATATCATGACTTATGCTGAAATTGTCACCCTGGCAGTTGAAACTGAGATAAAAGCAGACTTTCAGCAATTTAGCTCTTCTAGAATGGTAATGGACAGAAAAGATTGAAATGAATAAAGTATTCTGTGTCCAATGTATATAGAAAAAACTTCTTGTGTCATGATGAAGCACAGTTTGAAGCAGTTAAGATTTACAGTTAAATCTGAAAGCCAAGACTTGGATTACTTGAGCAATTGTGGTTTGGCAGACTTGATTTATGTAATGTTACTTCCCCAACCAAATGCCTAAGGCTTCAGACTCCTTGAATGTAGAATTCTGGAACACCAGAATAAGTTCCTCTGATTCTCTATAAAAAATCGATGTTATATTATTGCTTATAAAATAATTCAACAACATGGAATGGGGGAAATAGATTAAAGGAAAAAATCAGTATAATTCTACTATCAAACCCACTCCATTTAATCTTTAGAAAATTTAATAAGGAAGTTCGTGGTTCAAAATTAAAAATTTTGAGTCGTTGTTTTCTTTCAGCTTAAAGTATTATATCTGAGACCCTAGTACAGCAAGCGCTATTTTTACTACTGATACATTATGAATTTTAGTGGACTTTATTACAGACATTCAAATAAAAAGCTGTCAAGAGAGATAAAAGGATGTAGATCTGGATTTTAAGGGACTTTAATTAGATTTAAAGGTCAGCAATAGCAGAAAAAGGCAACGTATCTAAATAAAGCATAAACTTCTATGAGAGGATATACTAATATTTCATGTAAAGTACTTGCCAGACTGATCATGGTGCCTATTCTCAAGAGTTAACTATTTTCTGTGATGTAAATTTAACATGGTAATCCCTGGTTAATTTGCTTTTTAAGCACATGGTGTTCGCTTGTTTTTACAAATGGTTGAGTTTAACTTGTAGATGATCCAGTTATGCTACATGATGCTTTCTCTCAAAATAAGCACTTTGGCTAGGAATCTTGAGTTCACTATTGTCTTTGTTTTCTTTCTGATATACAGTTAAATATTGATGGGATTTTTAAAAGGAAAATGTTTCGGGTATTATAAATTACTCTTTATTACACTTTAATTAGTATACTCCTAGAGATGCTCAATTATAATAGCTGTTAATATTTCTGAAACTTAAATTAAGATTCTACACTGTTAGTGAGCAAACTCATTAAAGACATGAAAGGATGACAAGATGAAAAAGGATTTACATTTGTAGAATCTCCTGTAAAATTATTAGAAGTGACAGGTTCCATTTTTTTGATGCTGGAATCAAGGTTGCATGTCTAAAGCATAGTGACACCATGGTTAGACTTTGCATAGCTGAGAACTAATAGGAAATTAATAGAGTGTAATACAGGCCTATTGAATTTGGTATAATGGTGCTACTTTGATGCGTAAGGACAGAAGGCATAATTTCAATCTTTGTTTAGTGTCTTGGACAGCCAACCTCGGTAGCATCTAAGTAGGGTCAGGATTAAAAATGTGATGGATAGTACCACAGCACCTTCTTGACAGCTTTTCTGTTCAAATACACATTTCTGTCACAGCCCCAGAAAGTCTGAAGGAGAATTCAAAGATGAAATATCATAGCTGCAACAAGCCCAGTGTGAAGCTATTATGTTTTGAAAGGAAAAATAATTACAAATTGTACATCTCCTAGGTATCTATATGTATTAATAATGCAGAGTAATAAATACACTGGAGTATACTAATGAAATGTTCTTGAACATTAAAGTTTTGGAAACTATAGGGTTATGAAACTGTCAAGAAAATGTCAATGCATATGTTTACTTTCAGATTTCTGTACCTGTTTTAGGCAAATAAATATTTGGGAGAGTTGTGAAAAAAACATGATTTATTCCACCTTTCATAATGTCTCTTCAGTACATTTTTAAAACAAATTTTAGGTGCTTCTAAGCTGTTTAGAATCTAAATGATCAATACATCCACCCCCCCCATGCAAATTTTATGCTCATCTACCAAAATCATTTTGAACTGCACAAAAGATTATCTTTCTAGGAAGTGTGGTTTTCATGAGGTATTATAGCATTGTTCCATCAAATATTTTCTCTTAAAAAAATTGAAGGGATCCCTCTGAAAAGAAATATTAAATAACCTACAACCTCGAATCCCACATTTATTTCATAATAGAAATACATTCTGCAACAACTTTTTTTCTCGTGATATATGTCTTCCCCCATTGTTTCTTCAAGTAAATTCATTTTTACAGCAATAAATCAAAAGTGTTAGTGTGCAGAGTTTGCAGCACCCTAGAATATTAAGCTCTTCTCTATCTTGAAGAAGGAAATGGACAGAGTTCAACTGAAATGAGCATAAAATCATTTATAGAATTCTTCTTTTGTGAACCAAGAATAACCTGCCACCCTTCCTGACAAATTATCTTTGAGTCTGGGAACCAAGCATTGCACAAGGACATTGCATACTGCAGACCATTGGTTTATCAAGCACTGCAATCTATTTTTGATAATTTTTGCAATGAACATTTTCATTATAATGAAATAGTTGTCCCCTATGTCACAGTTAACCCATAATCAAGATTAATCATTCAATTAATATGGAATGCTTACTGCCGGTAATATAGAAATATGAGTCAAGGTATTCTACACCGGCCTAAAATGTTCTCATAGAGATATTACCCATAAAGATAATAGATACTTTGTGCTTGAAAGAACGTCAGAAAGAGAATTTGAAGGCTAAATAATGGGAAATTGTTTTGCTGGTTTCTCAATGTGTATTCTCGATATTTGTGTCATTAACTTTGTTGGTTTCTAGGGGTACTTGAGCATCTATTTACTCAGCTTTCAGAATATATTTATTGAACATCTATATATGCATGGTACTATGCTGAGGTTTTGAATATGAGTATGGCACAGACTCTTCCATAAAAACGCATAGAGAGAATAGGAAAAGTATATAGAGTGTACCAATAGCTATAATCCAATATGTAACATGGTAAGTGTCCAGGAAGCTATTGTAAAAAGTGCTATGAGAGTTTAAAAGGAGGAAAGATTGCCAAGAGAACTTTCATAGAAAATATGGGCCTAGAAGTATTGCTAGACTGTGGACAGGTGTGCCTCATCCAGGAGGAGATCATTCAGTTTAGAGGTATAACATGAATCATGTCACAGAGGCAGGCAAGTTCTCATTATGTTCATGGTGCAATGAGTATTCCAACTCCTTCAAGAGTAGAAGTGAAGGAGACAAATAGAGAAATGCTTGTGGGGAAAGTAGGTTGTAAGCATTTTATGGAATTTTTTCGTGTAACACTGGTAAGTTTATGCATACCAATAGGAATTGGAGAAACATTAATGTTTTCTGAATATTTTTTGTTGTTTATCTCTGCTGCTTTGAAAATGATACAAGTTCCTCTTGAAACTGTTTCCTCACCATTACGTCTTGTTTTCCTCTTACCTCTCTGGCTGTTCTTTCTTAGTCTTCACAAAGTCTTTTCCCTATTTACCCCTTAAATGTTGTTGTTTCTTCATATTCTTCCTGGAGCATCTCACCTATTCCTTTATCTACAATTACCACCACTATCTTTAGAAGTTTACAGTATGCATTTCCAACCCAATGTTCTCCTGAGTTTTATATCTGAAAATCCCATAGTCACTTTACTTGTCTGTCTCTCTTACTAGACTATGAGCCCTTTGAGTATTATAAATTATTTTATCCTCATTGTCTAGGTAGCCTAATACATAATAGATGTTCAAGACACATTTTTGAAGGCAGGAATGAATGAATGAATGAATGAATGGTAGCATTGTGATCATAATTGTACTTTGGGAAACTGAATCTTGCAGTAGTTACAGAAAGTATCAGAGTTGGCTTGAGAAATGGGTTGCACTTTTTTTTTTTTTTTTTGCGGTACGCGGGCCTCTCACTGTTGTGGCCTCTCCCGTTGCAGAGCACAGGCTCTGGACGCGCAGGCTCAGCGGCCATGGCTCACAGGCCCAGCTGCTCCGCGGCATGTGGGATCTTCCCAGACCGGGGCACGAACCCGTGTCCCCTGCATCGGCAGGCAGACTCTCAACCACTGTGCCACCAGGGAAGCCCTGGGTTGCACTTTTTAACTTTTGTGTTTCATTCTCCACATTACTTGTTCTTTACTTAGACCTACACAGAGATAGAACCCTATTAATTCACATACTCTTGCAAAAACACAGACTACATTCACTTACACAAACACACATTTGTGATGCTCTTCCATTACAATTCCTCTTATGGATACCTTAAGGAAACCATGCCATTTATAGGCCACTGTGTCATTTCCACTTCTCTCTGTCTTCCACACCCAAGAAAAGCTTATTTGCCATGTCTTTGTGTTACTTCGTATTCACGTGGCAACTATCACAATTACAAGTCTATTGTCTAACAGGTAAGTATATAGATATTTTTTAAAAGTCAAGCTTTATGTTATGAACTCAAGTTAAATGATGACAAATATAGAGGTATGTTTTCTGATTCATGGTATCATAACGGTTCTATGAAAATTTCACTTTGGATTGTTTTATCTTTTCCTTTCCTTGATGCTTTTTGGTTCCAAACTTATTTTACTGAAAAATAAATTTCTATTGTTTACTACTAAACGACAATCAACAATGTTACTTTGCAATTGATATCTAAAAATAAAGATCATTCACTCATTTGATAAATATCTGTTACACATTTACTAAGTATAAGATACTGTGCCATGCCCACATTATGAGGTAGAAAGAACATCTTTAATACAGTATACATAGGTCAGGCTCCTGGTTCAAGCCCTAATTCAACCATTCTCCTCTCTGCTCCAAAGCCAAAAGATGAATCATCTTGGTATATTTCGCATTGTCTTAATCAATATCATTGTAATTCAACAAGTACTTGAATACCTAGACTGTGCAACACATTACACTAATAGACATAGCGGGGAAAGAACAAAGGTAACAAAACCATTTCCCATCCTTTAAGAGCTTAAAACCAAGTACATTTTACATTTATTGAGCCTTTACTATGTTTCACACATGTCCTGGCATTTACATTTATTAGCAAAACCCACACGAGTTAGCTACTATTTTTATCTGTACTTTTTAGGTGAAGAAACTCAGGCAGAGGTTTCTCATCTGAAGTCTCACAGCTAGTAAGTAGAGGACCTAGGATTTTCATTCAGTCTTTCTGACACCAGAGACAGACTTTTTAATGAATGTTACTACACTATATTTCCTGGAATGAGAAAGAAAGATGCATGCGCAAATAACTACAGTTCAGCAGTGATTTTGAGATATCAATAATAAAGATGTCAACAAAGTACTGTGGAAACACAGCAAAAGGATATGGGAAGATTTCATGGAAGAAGGCTTCATTTAAATCAAGTCTGTAATAACAGTAATAGCTACCGCCTTTGAGCAAGTTCAGCTTGCCAGATAGATATTTGTGATGCTCTTTATACATACCACTTATATCCTCACAATAATGCTAACAAGTTATTTTACACTCGAGGAAACAAGGGCTCACCGTGATCAAAACCTTGTCCAATGGTCATACACCTAAGAGTAGCAGATCTAGCATTAAGAAACCAGCCTACACAGATTGCCCTTTCCCCTCCCCCAAACCCTTCATTTCCACTTCCCTACACTGCTACTCATAAATATGGTTTCAACTTATTTAAGCAGTGGTCATAGGGAAAGGCATGAAATTAGGGAAATTTAAGGTTAGTTTTGGAAATGACTAGTCACTATTATTTGGAGTATAAAGGTATGTTGTGCAGGAGGATAGAAGAATAGTGAGAGATATAGCTAAAAGCTCACTTAGGTTAGATTGTAGCAGGCATAGAACATCCAAGTTAGAACTCTGCCAGTCAAGATACATTTACAGCCAAGTATTAGATAAGTTCGTATAGGGATAGAGAGTAAAATGAGTAAATATTCTCCTGTAATAATTCAGGCAAGGGATAAAGAACGCCAGAATTAGGTGATGAAAGTGGGAATTGAAATAAAGAGAACAATGTTAGAAATACTGTGAAGAGGACATTGACAGGATTTGTCCCTGTTAACATCCCCTGAGATCCTCTTATCTAAGATTATGTACTTCCAGTTAGTAAATTTTCTGCTAAAAACGTTTCAGTGGAATGCATCTTCTTCACTATATATTCATGGCTTTTACTAATAATATGAGTTAATTTTTGTTGAATTTTGTAATATTTAAGGGCACAGACTGCTTCCCCTAACTTCACCTTAATAATATGTGTGTAAATTCAAATATACCTTTAAAATATTTGCTAAAATATTAAAAATAACATTATAATGATTACATGGATTGATTGAGCATAAATTCATTATTTCTCACTTTCATCACAAAGAAGTACTATATCTACCATGTTTCAAAATTATTTACCTGACTCCACGTATCCTCAGCCATCTCCATTTTTTTCTTCCATTCATAGAAAATTCTTCAGAAGTCGTCGTTTGCTTCCAACTCAAAAATCTAAAGACAGATTTTTATACCCATCAATACACTAAAGCCATTCTTTTCAAAGTCAACAACAACCTCCAAATTGCCAAAAACTTGGGTCAACTTTTAGTCTTTGTTTTACTAGATCTATTACTAATATTTGACACAGTTGATCACTGATCCGCTTCCTTTACTTAGGTTCCAGGACATAAAATTTTTCTTGTCCTTCTCTTATCTCACTGGCTGCTCCTTCTCAGTATCATTTGCTCAATTCTCTTCCACTTCTCAACCTCTAAATATTGGAGTTCTCCAGGAGTCTGTCATCATGTGTCCTCTTACCTTCTCTATTTAGACTGAATTCCTTGATGATCTCATACAGTCCTAATGCTTTTAAATGTCATCTGTATTTTGAAAATTTATGTAAGTAGCCATGAGCAATCGATTCAACTCCAGGCTTCTACATCCAGTTATCACTTTGATATCTAATAGGTATCTTAACCCTTACATGATAAATAACTAAACTGTTGATTTCTACTCCCTCATTCTGAAACTTGTTATTCCTGCAATATTCCACATAAAGGTAAATGCACTCAGTTGCTTAGACTTAGCCTTGGACATCATCCTTGGCTTCTCTCTTTTCCTTACATCTTTCCCATCGAATTCCCATCAGTTCTATCTTCAAACTGTATCTGAAATTAAAAAACTCCTTACCACTTGCACTACTGCCACTCTGGTCAAAGCCATCATCTTTCACCTGAATCACTGTAATAGCCTTCTAATTGCTCTCCCTGCTTCTACCCTCTCCCCATTACAGTCTTTTTTTCTACACAGCATTCAGAGCTATCCTTTTAAACCTAAGTCACATTGGGCTGATCCTCTTCTCGAAACACTCCAATGAATTTGTGGTAGCTTTAAAACATACTGCAAAATCTTTAACACTTCCCATCAAGTGGTGAAATATATGTCCTCTCACCTTGAGTTGGCTTATGTCTCTTTTGACCAGTAGAGTGTTGCAGAATGCTGCTATGTGACTACCAACGGTAGGCCATGAAAGATTATGCAGGTCTTACCTTGTTCACTGGAATAGTTTCTCATAGCTCTGAGCTGCCATGTAAGAAATCTAACTGTCCTGAGTTTGCTGTGCTATGGTTGACAGTCCTAGCTCAGCTTAGCCTTCCACCCATCCCCACCAAGGTGCCAAACATGTGAGGCAACCTTTTGCAGAACCTCCAAAGCATTCCATCTGCTAGCTGAATGGCAACAAGTGACATTCATCAATGCCACATGGACCAGAAAAATCACCCAGCCAAGCCTCATTTTAGTTCCTGACACAGAAAATCATAAAATATAGTTAAATGGTTGCTGTTTTAATTCACTAAGTTTAAAGATTGTTATGCAGATAAATGGAATAGACTTATTCAAATTAAAAGTCAAACTCTTGGGCTTCCCTGGTGGCGTGGTGGTTGGGAGTCCGCCTGCCGGTGTGGGGGGCGCGGGTTCGTGCCCTGGCCCGGGGGGATCCCACGTGCCGCGGAGCGGCTGGGCCCATGGGCCGTGACCGCTGGGCCTGTGCGTCCGGAGCCCGTGTTCCGCAGTGGGGGAGGCCGCGGCGGTGAGAGGCCCGCGTACCACAAAAAAAAAAAAAAAAAGTCAAACTCTTTTCAAACTTAACATGATGAAAACTAAACTCAATATCACCATCCCTAAGCCTGCTCCTCCACTAGGATTTCCTAACTTAGTTAACGCCAACTGAATTTTTTAAGTCTCTTAGGCCAAAAACTTGGAGTTATCCTTGATTCATTTTTTCCTCCATATTCCACCTAAGATCTCACAGCAAAATTTTGGTTCTACCTTCATATTATGTTCAGAATATGGCCAATTCTCACCATTTCCAATGCTACCACTCTGGTCCAAGCCAGTCATCTATCACCCATATTAATGCAATAGTCTCTCAACTCAACACCAAGCCCCGATTCTTTTAATAGAAATTTGAAACATTAGTATTTATTTTGAAAAATTAACTTTCAACTGTGACCTACTTCTTTACCTCAGGAAACATTGGAATTGTCTTTTTCTTCAGTCGTCCTTCATTTCTCTTTCTCAAACCTTTGCAGAGCTGGTACTATGTAGGACATACTCAGCTTTGAGCCTGGTTCGTGCCCAGTTATCCCTCAATAACACAAAGGTACCTGTTGTTTTCCTCTATTTATTTACAAAGATGAGCAATACATTCAATTTCCATGGCACTACTTTAGACTTGAACATGAACAAATAATTGGATGAGGGTGGTGGTGTAGGAACTCTATTAGAATCTCCTGATGAGCCTTTTCAAACTATTCATACACACACACACACACACACACACACACACACACACACACACACACACACTGAGAGAATGGTAACTCTGAAGTGTACTCCTTTCCCCAACGTTGGCCTCTTTCTAGACTAGAATTAACATTGGAGTATATACAGAGAATTGAAATCTATGTAGATTGCTTCTGAATAACCCAGCATATTTTTCCTAGCTGAAATAAAATTTTTCTAAGGGAAGCAACCAAGTAAATGATACAGATTGAGCACCCAGAAAAATTAGTAGAAAAAGATGAGATGCACATGACTACTGTAGAAGATGGCATCCCTGTTCTCTCATGGTCATACTGGACACCATTGTAATTTAGTATCCTTACATTTTCATTTTACTTGAACTGTTTTAGAACACATACCAAAAGAACAAATATCACACATAATACACACTGAATCTGTTATCATTTATCTCACATAATTCAGATGCAGTTGAAAATTTGGCACTCTAGCATTTCATAAAGACCAAAATTTAACTTCAGGTAGAGTTGACATGATAATTTTAAGCCCCAACTGAGATTTTTTGTGTGGTTTGTTTTGTTTTGCTTCTTTTGGAACATAGATTTGGATAGGGGAAAGTCAGGTTGAAGAAAAGGATCCAGGAAAAGGCAACAAATGATTTAGAAAATAATTATTGGCATCTGTAGGTCCTCTACAGTGGGTTAAAGTCAAAATTAGTATTTTTATTCCCTGAGCTAACTGAGACTGCACTTTAAAAGTCACATTTGGTGTAATGAAGAATGAGGTCAAGTTGTGCTATGTCTGGGTGACATACAGCTCAATGGAATGTCTAGACTGTAGGGTCCTTAGGTCTCCATGGAACTTTGGAAGCTTCATTTAACACAAATAATTTCTATGTACTTTTTGCATTAGGAACAGTTGTACTTTTGCATTTCCAAGTGATCTCTGTCCTCAAATAGCAATTTTTTCATCCTTCTGAATATGCTGTGGCCCTCTCTCCTTATGTGTTTCTTGCACTATGAACTTTTTCTGCCAACACGATGTATTTTAAAAGTAAATAATTTACGGGGAGTTGGGGAGGTGGAAGAATGGAGGGTTAACTGCTTACAAAAACCTGTGCTCTTGAGGTTTATTATCTGTGAACCTTTTAGGTAGAATTATAGCCTTATATTCATGGAGTGACCTGAAAAGAATCAGGTGAATACTAAAGGGCTTTTTCTTCAGATTTGTAACTATAAAAGTAAATTAAATTATACGTGAAAAATAAAGGAGAAAGACAAGTTTAATCAGATGCCTTACTGAACATCGAAACATATGCTAACTAGGCCAGTTCAGTTTATCTTCTTAAGAAAATTGGTATTTGTCATCACTCTATGGGTTTTTAGTTTCTGAGGCCAGCATACTCCTGAAGCTGTTATTTTATCCCACTAGCTACTAAGACTACACTTCACGGGAGCTTGTATTCTGAACCTCTAGATTTCCCATAAACTTGACCTGAATCCAAGATTATAGCATGATTCTTCTTTTAATTATGCTTTTTTTCAAATAAAACTAATTACTAGTGAACAGAACTACTGATAAACATTAAAGAGCACTACAGATCAAATTACATACAGCTTGGAGCAAGATTTAATAAATGAACAGCTAAATTAAAATTCATACAATTAAAATCGGGAAGTTGCTTTTGAAAATCCACTATGTGTTAATGTAATTGCCATTTGGTCTGTCTGATTATTGTTATGTTGTCTGGTTTTAGTACAGTGCATAATTTATCATTTATTTAATTATGATGCACTGAGTTCCTACTATGTGTCATACACTGTACTAGGAATTGGGATGCAAAGATTGTGAAGTCACGTATCATAACTTCAAAGTACTCATAGCACCAACTCAATAAAAAAAAAAGCTGAATGTTTAAATATTGGGGGAAACACAACAAGCTCTTCAATGGAACGTATTGCATACAGACAGAATATGTCTGTAGAGATTTCTAAGAAACTAGTAAGGTGGTTGTCCCTGGGTTGGAAAACTAAGTAATGGGGGAAAGGGCAGTGAGAGAGACTCATTTTTCACTGTATATATTTTCAGTTTTGGAATCTTGTATGAACTACATTTAGTATACATTTAAAGTATAAAATAATTGTTTTAAAAATATTTTTTAAACGTTTGTGCTTGGCATACATAGCCTGATCTCATCAAAACGGGCCTGTCAAAGCGGCAGGTAACTTTTGAGATTTAGGTGACTGATCAAAATACAGGTGAACAGGGCATTAAGTAGATAGATATATAGGTCCGGAACTTAGGAGAACAATTTCTGGGCTAGAGTTACAGAACTAGGTAATTGAAACCATGCAAGTGGATAAGGTTAACGAAACTGAGATAAGCTATGGACCTACCAAAGAATGATATATGGAGAGAAATAGGAAGCAAAGAAAATTGAGAATGAGTATGATGAATATGAAAATTTACATAAATAGAATGAAAACCAGCAGAGTGTGGTAACGGAGCAATGCGAAATAACAACGGGCAACACTCAAACGTTGTTAAGAGATCAAAAAAGAGCTAGAAATTGTTTATTATATGTGACAGCAAGGAGGTTGGAGGATATTTACTAGAGTATCCTTAAGGAGACAGGCAGATTGAAATGTTCAGTAAGGTGTGCTGTGATACCTCACTCTGGTTTTGATTTGCATTTTTCCCTTCCTATAATTTCTTATAATTTCTTGTTGTAGCCTCTTCTTTTTCACTTAAAGAAGACCCTGTAAACTTCTTGTAAGGTTGGTTTAGTATTGATGAACTCTTAGTTTTTGCTTGTCTGAGAAGTTCTTTATCACTCCTTCAATTCTGAATGATAACCTTGCTGGGTAGGGGATTTTATGTTGTAGATATTTTCCTCTTAGCACATGATAAATATATCATGCCACTCTCTTCTGCCCTGCAGAATTTCTGCTGAAAAATAAGCTGGTAACCTTGTTGAGGTTTGCTTGTATTTAGACACTTTGTTTTTCTCTTGCTGCCTTTAGAATTCTTTCTTTAACTTTTGCCATTTTAATTATGATATATCTTGGTGTGGGTCTCGTTGGAGTCATCTTGTTTGGAACTCTGTGCTGAATATATGTTTCCTTCTTCGGGTTCTGAAAGTTTTCAGCCATAAGTTCATCAAATCCATTTTATACCATTTTGTCTCTCAATTCTCCTTCTGGGACCCCTATAATACAAATGTTAGTATGCTTGATGTTGTCCCAGAGGTCCAATAAACTGTTCTCATTTTTTAAAATTTTATTTTACTTTTTGATGTTCTGATTGTTTGATTTCCATTATTCTGTTTTCCAGATCACATATGTGTTCTTCCATATAGCCTAATCTGCCGTTAATTCCCTCTATTTTTCATTTTAGTTGTTGTAATCGTAAGCTCTGACTTTTTTATATTTTCCAGTTCTTTGTTAAAATTCTCAGTGTGTTCATCTATCTTTCCCCCAGTTCAGTTAGCATTCTTATTACTATTGTTTTTTTTTTGTTTTTTGGGGTTCTTTTTGCGGTACGTGGGCCTCTCACTGTTGTGGCCTCTCCCGTTACGGAGCACAGGCTCCGGACGCGCAGGCTCAGCGGCCATGGCTCACGGGCCTAGCCGCTCTGCATCATGTGGGATCTTCCTGGACCGGGGCACGAACCCGTGTCCCCTGCATCGGCAGGCGGACTCTGAACCACTGCGCCACCAGGGAAGCCCTACATTCTTAATTAAATAAGCCAGACACAAAAGGGCACACATTGTATGGTTTCACTTATATGAAATGTCCAAAATAAGCAAACCCATAGCGACAGAAATTAGATTAGTGGTTGTAAGGGGATGGGTGGAGGCGGCAGCTGGGAGTGATGGCTAATAGGTAAGGGGTTTCTTTTTGCGGAGGTGAAAATATTCTGGAATTAAATAGTGGTGATGGTTGCACAACCTTGTAAATATACTGAAAACCACTGAATCGAACACTTTAAAATGGTAAATATTATATGATGGGAATTATATCTCAATACAAATTGCAAAAATCCAGACTCCCTCAGGTAACAATTTATTTTATATCAAGGTAGAAAAAATTATGTGATTTTAGTTTAGTTTGCTTAATAGACATTGAGCAAAAGGAGAGTAATTTGCTGTAATAAAGCAAGGGGGAAAGTTGTCTGAAGATCCTTTTCCAATAGACTGTTTTCGTTAAAACAGACTTTCCCTAACCATAGTTTTGTTTTTAAGGTCTATGAGTCATTTATTTTTTATAATGAGTAATTATTTCCCATTTCAACAATAATATGATTACAGGGCTTTCATGAAATCTTTCTATACTTCATCATTATTATCATGTTTTTAAAATGTCAGGCTTTTTAAAAGAATACTGGTTTTTAATAACTTTACCATTTATTTGGGAATAATGAATCTAATAAGATGGGTCATTCTCTGAATATGTAAACATGGTTATCTTCATATTCATTTTCACACTCCTTTTCAAATGAAGGAATTATTCCCTGATCAGTTTAATTACTATATTTCAATCTTGAGAGAATATTATCCACTTTCCATTCAGATCAGAACTGAGTTGTTCAATTTATATGCAGAAAATAACTAGGTCCTGAATATTCTGGAGAATGCACCAGAGCAAATATTAGGAAGCACATCAGATTTCCAATCTCTTTCCATTTGTCTCCACTCTGAGGGAAGAACTTCCAGATATAAATAGCCTGTAGACTTATGATATCAGTCATTTAATTTTGGAACTCTATAGACTTAGTGGGTATTTCTTTGTACAATAGGAGGGGCATGTGGTTTCCATCATTTTATTTTGTATTGTAACTTACAAAAGAAAAAAGTAATCTATGTCAAAATAACTGAACTTCAAAATTGTCAAGGTAATGGAATACATGGAACAAATGAGGAATTGTGAGATTGGAGATTAAGCTCAAGATGGAATCCTGAAATACAAAAAGTTAAAATCTTAGAGTTTAGTTGAAACTTTAGTAAAACTGAAGTAAGTTCTACAGCTTATTAATCAGATTGTACCAATGTTAATTATTTGGTTTTGATAATTTTACTATTGCTATGTAAGATCTTCATCTTAGAAGATCTAAGTTGGGTGACGGAAATGTAGGACTTCTATATGATTTTATCACTTTTCCATAAACCTAAAATTCTTTCAAAATAAAGAGGAAAACAGCAGCAGCAACAACAACAGGAACAACTAAAACCTCTCAAAGTTCAAAGTTTAGAATCAGATTGATTGACCCAAAATTACTTTAGGAATTAGCTTACTATATTTAAGTTAATTCCACTCTAATAATGCAAGATAGATGATATTTTTTAAAAGTATATTCACATCATATTGTTCCCCTTAACCATACCTACCAAAAAATGCATAAAACTTGTGTCTACGACTGATACTAATCACAGAACTGATCAAAACAGTTAGGCCATAGTCCAATGATGTAATTCACTGTTAACAGGCACACATTTCGTCTCAGAAACAAAAGAATCCCCCTTCTTCCCTTTGCCTAACTATTATGTTCTTTAATAAGCTTTATGTTTCCTCCTTTGTCTCTCTGTATCTCTCTCTCTCTCATTAATATAATTCAGTTATTTATTCTGGAACATTTTTCAGTAATAATAGAGAACAATCACCATTTGTTTCTTTTTATGACTTAACTAACCCATCATCTATTATATCTTCTCTTCCTTTTCCTTGTACTCTTCCTCATAATTATTACAGCTCTTGTTGTTGTTCTTACAAGAATTGTTAAAACAAAATATATGTACTAATATTACAGCTAATGGTAAACGGGAACTAAGAATACAAAGTATATTTAGCAAATTCAAGCAGTTAAGTGGGAGATTGTGGGTAGTAAAAGCAATCTAAAAGATTCAGCTCAGTGTTAGGGATAAGGAAATGATAATTGAATTGGGCTTTTAGTGATTCTTTCATTTTGATATAAAATAATTTGTTAATGTCATTGAAAATTTTTAAAACAAATATTAACAATCAAAATCATAAGTGGGGGCTTCCCTGGTGGCACAGTGGTTGAGAGTCCACCTGCCAATGCAGGGGACACGGGTTCGTGCCCCGGTCTGGGAAGATCCCACATGCCGCGGAGCGGCTGGGCCCGTGAGCCATGGCCGCTGAGCCTGCACGTCTGGAGCCTGTACTCCGCAACGGGAGAGGCCACAACAGTGAGAGGCACGCGTACAGCAAAAAAAAAAAAAAAAATCATAAGTGAATCTAAATATTAATATTACACAAGAATCACGTTTAGTTAATTACAAAATTGTAAGGATGGTTCATCGTTTTAATCATTAAGAAATATATGAACAAAGGTCATTACGTTAACAAATTACATGAAGAAAGTGAAGAAAACCGTATGGTTGTATTTTAAATACTGAAATGACATTTAATAGAATTCCAAAAGAATTCCGTATGACTCTTAATAAAATAGGACTAGTAACTATGAAAAATACTATTTATGAAAAGCCAAAATCAAATATTATTTTAGTTGAAGAATACTGGAGCCAATTTCAATAAATTAGAAATAAGTCAATGAGATAAACGACCATGTTAACAAGACTTGTTTTAGAACTTCCCTGGTGGCGCAGTGGTTAAGAATCTGCCTGCCGATGCAGGGGACACGGGTTCGATCTCTGGTCTGGGAAGATACCACATGCTGTGGAGCAACTAAGCCCGTGTGCTACAACTACTGAAACTGTGCTCTAGAGTCCATGCTCTGCAACAAGAGAAGCCACCACAATGAGATAGACCACGCACCACAAGGAAGAGTAGTCCCGGGTCACCGCAACTAGAGAAAGCCCATGCCCAGCAACCAAGACCCAATGCAGCCAAAAATAAAAATACATAAATAAATAAATTCATTTAAAAAGACTTGTTTTAGTTTTATCCAATATAAGAGACTGAAATAATTAGCACAAATATTAGAACTCAATTAATATATTTTTATTTTTGGTTCATTTAATTATTGATGTAGACAATCTAGGAAAGTCTACTCTTAAAAAACTTACCAAAGCAGATAACATAATTTAGGAAGATTTCTGGGGACAGGATAAATAAAAAAGCATAATGGGTGGAAATACTTGCAAATCATATATGTTATAAGGTTTTAGCATCCAGAATATATAACAAATTCTACTAACTCAACAATAAAAAGTCTACAGTCCACTTCAAAAAGGGCATAGGATTTGAAAACACATTTCTCCAAAGAAGGTACATATAAATGGTAATTAAAAAAATGAACAGATGCTCAGCATCATTAGCCATCAGGGCAGTGAAAATGAAAATCACTATGTGATACAACTCCATAGCCTCTAGGGTGGCAGATAAATAAGAGAGACAATACTAAGTGTTGATGAAGATATGCACCATATATCTTGCTGGTACAGCCTATATGAAAAAGAGTTTAGCATTTCCTCAAGCATTTAAACATAGTGTTACCCTATGGCTCAGCAATTCTACTCCTAGGTATATACCCACGAGAAATGAAAACAAATATCCACACAAAGACTCATACATGAGTGTTCACAGCAGAATTGATAATAATAGCCAAAAAGTGGAAACAACTCAAATATCCATCAACTGAACAGTGGATAAATAATGTGGGGTATATCCATAAAATGTAATACTATTCATCAATAAAAAGAAATAGCATACTGATATGTGTTGCAATATGGATGGACTTTTGAAAACATTATGCTAAGTAAAAGAAGCCAGTCTCAAAGTACAACACATTATGTAATTCAACTTACATGAAATGTCCAAAATATGCAAATCCATAAAGACAGAAATTAGATTAGTGGTTGTCAAAGACTGAGGAGAAAGAGGAAATGGAAATGATTGCTAATGGGTATGTGCTTTCTTTTGGGGGTAATGATTTTTTTTGTAATTAGATAGTGGTTATGGTTGTATCTTTGTTAATATAGTAAAACCTCTGGATTTAATACTTTAAAGGGGTAAATTTTATGGTATGTGAATATTATCTCAATAAGTCATTTAATTAAATTAAAAACAAATTTTATAGGCCAACATAAAAAATAACAGAACTAGTGGGAATGAATAGCATTTCCTGCATAGGGGTAGTTAATAGCATGAACACCTCAATTTATTGCAAATGAATACATAATTTTACTCATTCCAAATTTTTAGAATTGGATTAAATGATATAAAATTTTATATAGAATAGTAAAGATCATCAAATGCCTAGGATATTATATTAAAATTGATAGTGCAGTAGCAGTGATATAAGACCTTCTGTATCAAATAGTAAACTTACTCTAAAGTCAGGTGGATAAGAATGGACAAATAGATTAGTTGTAAAGCATAAGTGTCTAAATCTAATATATATTATAAATGTGACAAAGTTGGCATTTAATTCAGTTGACAAAGCATAATTTATTTAATAAATGGTGCTGGAAAAAATGATTTCATTTGAGAAAAAAGTCTACTACTTCACATAATCAAAAAATAAATTCCATATAAAGATCTAAATGTAACAAGTAAAATAATAGAAACATTTTGCAATAACAGGAAATATTCACATTACCATGGAGTGGGGAATATCTTCTTAATATAGACAGGAAAATAGAAGCCTTTAGAAAATGATTAGTAAATTCAATTACCTAATTGTTTGGCAAAGGATATCATAAACAAAATCAAATAAATAACAGACTATGGGTAGTCTTTCAGATAAATCAAAGGAATCCCATTTAAATATGCATTTCAGATAAACAATCACTTAAAAATTATACTCATGTCCCAAATATTTTCTAAATTTTCTGACTATGGGTTAATGTGACTAATTAGCAAAAGATACTATGCTTAATGAAGAAAAGACTAATTATTAAATAGAAATATGTATAAAGGTTACAAACAGCCAACCCAGAGAAGAAGAAAATCGAAATGTAAATATACATATGAAAAGAGACTCAATCTCATCAGTGGTCAGAGAAATTCAAAGTAAAACAACAATGTACTTACTTTTTTTTACCCATCTGATGGTAAAATTAACAAGGATAATAATATCCAGTACTGGCAGAGATACGGGAAAAGGCATTCTCATTATTGACACTGGGATTATGAAATGCTACAACTTTTTAAAAAAGCAATGTTGCAAAATCTGTTACGATGAATATATGCATATTATTTGGCCTAATAATCACTCTTTTGAGAATCTCACCTACAGAAAGACAAAAAGCACTAATATGTATGTATGCATGTATGCATGTGTGTGTGTGCGTGTGTGTGTGTGTGTGTGTGTGTGTGTGTGTGTGTGAGAGAGAGAGAGAGAGAGAGAGAGAGAATAGAGAAAATTAGCAGATGTAAGGGTGTGAATGAAGGTATATCAAATTTTTACCATTGGTTACTTCAGGAGGAAGGAATTAGAAAGTGAGGAAGAAGAGGGTATTATACATGCACATGGAAATAAAATTTCAAAACTACAGAAGTGTATTAAATAAAATTTATAATGTATAATATAAATGTATTATAAATATAATACATATATTTTATACATGTATATTTATTTGAAATATATAAAAATATAAAATGTATTAAATAAAATTTCAAAACTACAGAAGTGTATTAAATAAAATTTAATACACTTTATTTATTATTTATTTATTATTTATTTATTATTTATTATTTATTATTTATTAATACATTACCAGTCCCACTACTTAGGAGTTATTTATTTTGCTTTTCTGGGGGTCATGTCAAAATCTCTAAATAATATGCTTATACTCCCATTCTGCAAATGAAAATTTAAAGAGTATTTAAATATAATGAATTGAGCTCAATTAATAGACCCTTTTTCTCCAGTCTTCCCAATATCTGTTAGATAGATTTTGTTTTTATAATTCTTCTGTTGATTATCTTTACAAAGCCTTACTTCTTAATTTATTGATTTTAAATTATAGCCATTGATTCCCCCACTAAGTCAGAGAAAAATTGCAATCTTCTTCTTCCCCTTTACATCCTAACTTAAAATGACCTTTTCTTTTTACGTTGACAAGATTTATGACATAAACCTGCACTTCAAATATAATTAAAATTTCCAAATTTATAGGTTGTTTGTTCAAATTATGTAAATATGTATATTATACTTTTCAATATTAGAATTATGTGAATATTTTTCACTGTACGGCCAAGTGGTATGACTGGATCTACAGAAAAATCATATACTCTCTTAAAGGAAGACGCTTCAAGCATCAAAGTCAAATGCATTCTTCTATTTTACACTCCACTTAATGCTCAAAATCATGCCACATTTTAGTTTGCTTTGTTTTTGGATCATTACATCCTTATAGAGCTTGTTTTTCCTAGCATAATGGGTTAGGGATTTTTTTTTCCCTTTTGGGCTGTTGACATAAGAAATGTATGTCTTATTTGCCTTATGACTAAGATCATCAACCTTCTTAAATCATACTATTCTAAGACTTCCTTATCCATGTTTTTAAAAAATTCTACTTAAAGTGAAAATGCTGAAAACCAGAACCAAAATTTCACAGTTATGAAAATAGTGGAAAGTAAAGGTTTTACTGAGAACTTGCCTGGAAAAACAATAAAATTTACATTTCTTTAATCTTATATTTAATAACATTTATGTTTTAATTAAAACTTTGCATTAATTTCTTAGAATAAACAATGAATGAAAGTATTAATTTTTATTGGGGTCTGGGAAAGAATTTTCCCAACTAAATTATAACATTCTACTATATTCCTCATTTTGCATTTAAACTTCACTGCATGAAAATAAAGGTCATTTTTGCAAAAATATTTGAAGGCTTCATTCATTTTCCAAAAGGATTTCCCGAATATTTTGATATTTAAATTATCTTCTTGTGAAACACCTACCATGTCATTATTATTATTATTATTATTTGCGGTACGCGGGCCTTTCACTGTTGTAGCCTCTCCCGTTGCGGAGCACAGGCTCCGGACGCGCAGGCTCAGCGGCCATGGCCCACGGGCCCAGCTGCTCCCCGGCATGTGGGATCTTCCCGGACAGGGGCACTAACCCGTGTCCCCTGCATCGGCAGGCGGACTCTCAACCACTGCGCCACCAGGGGAGCCCTATGTCATTATATTTATCAATGTTTTTCTTCTTTCAATTTTGAACTGATCTAATTTTACTAGATATTCATTTACCAATGGCTCTGCCATGTGATTCTTACTGTTTGCCAATAAAACTTTCATCATCTATGTGATATCCAATATTTTTGCAATTCATTTTACATTCAATTTGAATTTATTCTGTTGACTTTCTTTTTAATCAAATTTAAATTTCCCTTGTTTTCTGGCTATTCTTATAGTCATCTGCTCTTATTTTATGAATGTGGGAACCTTTTGATTCAAGAATATTAATTACTATAATTTTTTGAAGTTATTTTCTTCCAAATTCCTGGTTTTTCCAGAGTTAGTTGTGCTTATTTTATGTTTCCAGTCTTTCTCAAATATCTGATGATGCTTGGTTTTCTATTCATACTTACAAATGAAGGACTAGGTGGATTATAATAGGTCACTACCAAGCAATTCTTCTACCATTCTTAAGGTCTCCTTCCACAAGCCTTGTTCCTGAAAGTCAGATCTAACTTCAAACAAGTGGATTACATTTTAGTGCTTATGGCAGAAAACAGGCACACAGTCACTCTTCTATATACCAAAATGAGGATGGCTCTTCTGTGAGGTATCAACTACCATAACAAGAGCACTAACCCCTTCCTGGTAGATCATTCATTTCTTTAGAAAATAGCATCTTGGCCAGTATAGGGGTGTTGCTGACCCCCACAGCCATTCTGCAGACTCTATCAGTTACAAAAAAGGACATCCATCAATAATTTTATATATATATATATAATAAATTATTTCAATAGCCAGGTCATGGAAGCAACCTACATGCCCATCGACAGACAAATGGATAAAGAAGATGTGGTACATATATACAATGGAATATTACTCAGCCATAAAAAGGAATGAACTTGGGTCATTTGTTGAGACATGGATGGATCTAGAGACTGTCATACAGAGTGAAGTAAGTCAGAAAGAGAAAAATAAATATCGTATACTAACGCATGTATGTGGAACCTAGAAAAATGGTACAGATGAACCAGTTTGCAGGACAAAAGTTGAGACACAGATGTAGAGAACAAACGTATGGACACCAAGCGGGGAAAACTGTGGTGGAGTGGTGGTGGTGGTGTGCTGAATTGGGCGATTGGGATTGACATGTATACACTGATGTGTATAAAATTGGTGACTAATAAGAACCTGCAGTATAAACATACAAACAAACAAAAACAACTAATACTAAACTTTCTTAGGGTTATTTGTATGGAAATATGTTAATATAAATGTTTCAGACATTACATGAAATTTCTAAAAATCTTATATGTTCTGGTATAATGTTATAAGTCATAATTCTAGTTATTACTTTAAAATTTATATCTCAGAAATAACTAAATTTCCTTGTCAGTTGCATTATTATGAACTTTCATCAAATCTTTAACCATGGTCATTTTTAAGTCTTTTGTCATTTACAGACAGTTCTGGGTGTACTCTGATGCTTTTGCAAAAATGTTCCTGTAAAAGTGTTTCATCTTCAAGGAATTCATGGAAAAGACTCTGACAAGTACAGGTTTCTGGTAACTGACTATACTGTGGAACTGAATGAATAAGCATTTTCAGAATTCTAATGGAAAACTGATGAATTCATAAAAGTGCTAACAAAAGATCAAGATAAAAGAAAATAATTACATGGGACTGAGTGAACTGATGAGGATGATTATAATTTTTGTGACTTTCTGTTTGAATAAAAAAAAAATCCCACAAGGACTCAGAGGCAAAACATATACAAATCAATTTTCACTGCAGAGTAAAGGACCTGTTACAGTGGAGGATTACTGGACTGAATGTCAATATTATGACATAGTATGAGTGGGTTTCATGTTTGGTAATTGCAATCATTGTTGCTTTTGTTGTGGTCATCCATTTACAATGTTTGGTGTCAGTTTATTTATCTCTTGTAAAAATAAAATACAGTGTGTGTGTGAAAAAAATTTATATAAATTTATACTTTTATTTGTATCAATTTATATAAAGACTATATATTTAATATATCAAAATATATATTATATATACTTCTTAATCACATACACAGACTACTGTGTTTATAAATCTGTTTATAAAATATTGATAAGCACCATATATTTCTTATTTTTTGATAGAAAACAAGTAGAAATGGAAACTTCATTATTTTTTCTGTGTACCACATGGAATCATCTTGCGCACCCTCTAGGATGAGCACACACAACCTTGGAGACCACTGCTATAGATCATCAATCCTGTTGCTGTATAATTCTATTCCTATTCCACCTCTCTTGTGAAAGCACCTCTAACCTCTGCTGCAGCATTCTGTGCAGGTCCTGAGCTCTGGCTCTCACCTTTGTAGATTGTCCATTAATATGGTCTCGCCTTTCTTCCATCTTCTAGAATATGTATCATAGCCCTGATCTTTTAATGAGTTTCCTATTTTCAGTGAATTTACAGATTTACTATCTTTAATATTTCACTACTATTATTCAGAAGATTTTCCAAAAGAGAGGATATAAATGTGTGCTGTCTATCATCTTGAACCAGATACCTTATCAAAGATTCTCATTCTTACTTCTCAGATTATAGGACTCTATCTGTGTTACACGATAGACATCCAGTAATCTATCCAAAGGGAAAATCATTTTTATATCAATTAATATTGGTAATAGTCTCAAGCACACTAGTATTACAACTCTGAATATAACTAACAAGCCAAGTCCCTAAGTTGAGATTCACTTGATGTTCAACAGATTATAAATGCTCAATTCAAGTAGTCTTAAGACAAATGCAGGGTGGTAGGGAATTCTGTTGGACATAAACAGCTTTATAATGCAGCATTTCAAGTTTAAGATATAATATTAATGATTTAGACCCAGGTTAGTCTCCTCTTTCAGTTGCAGCCCCATAATGACAAGCTTCCTTTTTAATGTTCAGGGCCTGCTGTGCCAGTAGTACTTTTAACAAAATACATTTGCTTTAGACTTTCTGACATGGTTTCACACTGAGATAAACACAATTAACAAGATTTATTTAAATTCTGGCTCTTTGGTAATTGTTTATTAATGGGATTTTAAGATTCCTTTTTTTGGTATATCAAAATTTTTTCAATCAAGGTTTTTATTTGCTGTGTGCTTTCATTTTTAACACCTGGATATTATCTATTGGTTCCATTTCTCAGTGGCAAAAAGAGAATCTCTGCCCTCATAAAATGACCAGAGGATCATTGGCACAATGATAGAGAAGCAATCTTAGTTACAATAGGCTTTGAAGAGCAATGGATTCATAAATAAATTTAAGAATCAAACAAATAATTTATTTTTGCTCTTGCTTAGTAAGAAGGAGCACTATATACCTTTTTGTCTCATTTTAAGCCATGCCATCAGTTATCATCATGAACTCAAAGTATGTAGCACACCGTATAACCTACCATAGAAGCAACATGGGAGAGTGGAACAATCATTGGTTTTAATGACAGTTAAATCTCAGCTCCACCACTTTTAAGCTGTGTAACTTTGGGCAAGGCTTAACCTCTATGAGTCTGAGTTTTCTCATATGTAAAATGGGGGTTATAACTCTCCCAGAATTGCTCTGGTGGTTAAATGGGATAACATATATAAAGTGATATAAAGTGATACAATTCCTGGCACAGGGTAGACACTCAATGTATTTAAATTAATTCTCTTCTTTATCCGTTAACTGGTGTACTTGTCTAGATGAAAAAAATTTTAAGCCATGCCACCATGTAGAGTTTCCAGGAACTCAGGCAAATGCTATACTTATCAGTTAAAATTTTACAGTTTTGAAAGTTTGGTTTCCTAGATGTCACCTGGAAAAAAAATGTCTATAATATATCTTCTTGGGATCCAGAGGGAAAAGAAATAAACGATAATAAAATAGCATCAGGAAAACATAAACTTACTGGTTGCATTCTGAGGAAACCCAGAGAATAAGGATGTCAAATATTCAGAAGAGCCAACCAGAAAGAGACATTTAAAAATAGATATTTAAAAAATACTTAGCCCCATCTCAAACATATTTAAACGGCATACTAGAGAATCAGAACCAGACGTATATTTTTAAAGATCTCCAGATTATTTTAATGACTAGCTCAGTTAAAAACCACTGACATAAATAATGAAGTCAGAATCTCTATGCTGTAGCTTTCTATCAAATCAGATTGTCAGACTTCTGCAAATTTAACTAATACTATTATAGTTCCCCATAGAAATGCCTCAGTAAATACACAGTTTCATGTTTTCTCTTTACTCTTATCTGTACTCACTATTGAAAAACACATAAAGACTGTCCTTATGCTTTTATTTTGTAAAATTATCCAAGACAGTAGTTTGTTGCCTAATACTTCTTACATGAAGGATCACACCAATACTTTATTTCAAAGATGAGGCCTTCGACAGAGAGTTTGTCTTATCTGAAAATCTG
The DNA here is from genome assembly GCF_949774975.1 of Lagenorhynchus albirostris. Classification (NCBI taxonomy): domain Eukaryota; kingdom Metazoa; phylum Chordata; class Mammalia; order Artiodactyla; family Delphinidae; genus Lagenorhynchus; species Lagenorhynchus albirostris. The sequence continues at coordinate 23,360,205 of NC_083116.1, forward strand.
TGTTGCTTCTTTTTATTTGAGAATGGGAGTTAGTCCATTATTTCTCCTTTCTTTACTTTGATCGCCAGGAAGATAAGTATCTCTCCCACTTCCACACCAACCTCCATCTATTATTTGCTGTTGCCTATTTTTGCTGGCTGCAATGATTATAATGCATCTGTAGCTCTTGTTAAAAGGCAGCTGAAATCTTTTCTGGGGGGACAAGATATGGCAGAAATGTAATTGGCACTCCTAAGCATCACAGACCTCACTAGCTGAATTTTGCTACATAAAATCATGCCGTGGTATTGACTTTTTTATGGTTCACTCATTTTTCCATACAGGCTGCTTATAAACAGATGTACTAATGGAAATTTTTGTAATTTAGAATTTCTGATACCAGAATCTTGTAGAACAGCACTAACATGTTTAATTTAACTGAGCCCATTTTCCTTTGCTCTAAAAGGTTCCTTACTAGCAATGTCATTTATAAAAAAAAAAAAGACAGAGCTTTAAGACTTACTTAAAGGAATTGCCTTTAGCATATTATAGTGCTAGCAAGTATGCAACCAAAAAACTTGGGGAAATGGTGTTATTTAAGAAGAAATATGGACATGTTGACTTTTTGCATATGGAATCACCGGAAATCATTTAACCTTGCTCTATATTCAAGACTCCTTGACTACCTTGAAAAGGGTAAACCTGATTTCATTTGACAGCTTAGGTCATGCTTACTTATTACACCACACTTCAAGAATGCCAACACTACTCTACTACTGTGCTGATACCTCTCCCTCTCTTCTCTCCTCTCCCTCCTTCCCTTCTCTTCTTTCTTCCCCTCACTCCTTCTCTTCTATCCTTCCCCAACCACCATTTCTCTCACTCTCTCACTTCCTTTTCTTTTCCTTTGTACTCCACAATGACACTTACGCCCTTTAATTAGGCTTGACAGAAACTTAAGGATAAAGAGATTCCTAACTCTAACTGCTAAAGAAGAATTGCAAATTGAAAGTAAGTTTTCTCAGAGTCCTCAAATTTCCAAGAAGCAGTTCTAGCTCCCTCTTGGATGTTGGGCTTTTGCGTTTCTCTTCATTGTTACAGTGAAATAATTATGCCAGAGACAGTTGGCCAAGTTCATAAAAAGCACAAAAGAAAATAAATTCATTATGCTCAGGGTGATCAGTTTTACCACAAAGTCTACTATAGGGCAGTTTGTTTTCAGTGTTCATTTTCTTAGATCAGTCAGGTAGATAGTTGTTTTTTGGGGCATTGCTGTTCATTTATGTTCCTTTGAATTGTAAATCTATCATCACATTTTTAAAAAAAAATTCAGCCTGGAGTTCACAATTCTATCATTAGAAAAATCTTCAGGTCACTAATTCAAAAAAGTATATATATAACTACATATTCTAGGCATTTTAAATACACGCAAAAAACTATGCACAATAAATTACCTTAATTCATCAGAGCTTAGGTAAAACAAAATCCTGTTTTATATGACTGCAGTATGTCCTCATAATTTCTGTGCAAGATAAAATATGACTGCTGACATAACATCATAAAATTATACGGTGTGCTTCACTTTATGCAAAGGGTGTATTACTGCCTGTATGGGTGTGGCTAGGCATGTGAATTCCCACCCTCTGATACAATCATCGGTAGTAAGTGGTTGAATACTTTCTTAGGCTGTGTCTGCAAAATGCTAAAACATCTGGCCAATTCAGTGGGGAAAATTCAAACTGGTAATTTGGCATCGTATAGCCTAAACAGTGGGACTGATTGAACTTTTCATTTTGTTATGGGTTGTTTAGACTTTGTGTAGACAGACTTAGAAATAATACAAGACATATTTAAGTTTGTTTTTTGATTGGGTGATGATGTGAAGCAGATCATTTTAACTGAACCAACCAGTAATTTTAATAGAATGTTAAAGTAAATTATATAATGTAAGTCTCAATGAATACATGGTGACTGTTGTACTAACTTTTGTTTGTTATTCTATTTTATTTTTATTTTTTAATGTGGATGACGATATAGGCATTGCTATAAAATGTGACTTGTTTATCCAGGAAGAGGGGTGTGGGGAAGGATTTCAACCAAGCTGTTTACACTTTCTGAGGAAGGTTAAAAAGCAGAAAATTGTTTTTTTAGGTATCTGGAGATCTCTCTTTGTGACAAACCAACAGCTGGATGGAATCTATCACCTGGCCCTCTTTATCATCATATATAAACACTCACAGTTCAGAGAACACAATCACCAGAAGTCTCAGTCTTAAAAAATAAAATAAAATTCTTCTATGTGTCAAAGTTCAGGTATTTCTTACCTTGTGACAATGTATGATCATTTTATTTGATATGTAATCATAATTTTGCTATAATTTTATAAATATTGGGCATTTTCTTATTGATTTCTCAGACAGCAATGTTTGTCTTATTACTATAGGAAGATTAGTCTATTATTCATTAAAAGGAGGGGAAATGGGAAGAATATATAACACAAAGAATCTTTTTCACATAGTAGGTATATGATAGATTTTTATATGTATTAATTATGCAGAATTTTGTCCAAGCAATGTGGCCTATTAACCAAATAACTTAGGAAAATGCTACTGTAAATCATATTTCACCAACATACTGCTGTCTCAAGGCAAATGACAAATTTTATACTCAAGAAAAATTCAAAGGAAAAAAATACGTTGGCATATTAATGATGTTTTATTTGTCTTTGTTTTAAGAGTTTGCGCCCTAGAAGAAAAAAGTTAGGTCAGAGCATTTAACTCCATCAAAAACCTAAACATATCTAACCTGTCAAACCAATGATATTTTCTATAATAAATATATAATTTGAACCATTCAGCAAAGTCTTAGTTGACTCCATGCTTGATAAAGACAAAGAAACTATCTCTAATCATTAGAGTCTGTTACTAATGGAATCATTATTAGAATGGAAGTACCAATAATAGTTAATTTCAGAAATGAGATAGAGTGTGTCAAATAAATTTTATACTTTCTTATTTTATTCATTAGTATAGATTTTGCCTTTTTCATTGATGTTGAATGATAGTTTGCTGTCTTTTCTTATTATCTGTTTTAGGTGTGTAAGCCAGATTCCCTAGCTGGTTCGTAAACTCCCTGAGGGCGGCAACCACATCAAATGCATCTTTTGTTTCTTCTAGCTCTGTAGTAGGCATTCTACACCTACAGAAATTTTTAAAAAATTAATAAATACTGATGAATTGAAAGACAGTGAAATATTTATGAAATATTCTGCAAACTGCCCTTTGAAAGAGCAGTCTAGCAAACATACAAGATCAAAAACACTAGATTTGGTTTTGTCAATAATAAAGTTGATTATTTTTTGTAATATATAGGCATCAGGTAAGACTGAGATAATACAAAATATCTGCTTAAAAATTAATTTCCAATCTCTTCCTACAGCTGCTTTTTGAGATCTGATGATGAATAATAAAACAATTTGATTTGTTTCAACTTATTTTCCTTGCCTTTCTTGTTCACTATCTGTTAGATATGCTAATGAACAGTAAGCCAAAGAGTGAACAGTAGTAGGAAAAGAAAACAGAGGGCATGAATAAATTACAAAAACATGGGGAAGATAGATACCTGAGAATTATTATTTCCATTTGAATGGGTATTATGCAGTAATGAATTTCATATTCTATGAGTTTTGCCCCATCCGTCCATCAGTTCTCTGAAATAAAAATGCTTAGGGAAAGATCTGACCAACTTTGATCAAATAAAGAATCTGTGCAGGGTTGTAAATGGAAATAATAGTTGCTTTATAATCAACAATAGTAATGCTGTGTTTAAGACTTCTCTTTCATTTAAAATACTGCAAACATACAAAAGGATGAACATCTTAGAATCAGAGAACTGTAGGAGATATACAGAAGTCATTTAATACATTTGCCTTCAGGTTAATGCAACACCAAAACAAAAACGAATGAATTATCTTTCTTAAGCACTATAGGCATTACAATTAGAGATATACTGGAGTTTCACTATACACTGAAATTGAAACTGTGATTAAACATCTTCCAACAAACAAAAGTCCAGGACCAGACGGCTTTACAGGTGAATTCTATCAAACACGTAGGGAAGAGCTAACACCCATCCTTCTCAAACTCTTCCAAAAACCTGCAGAGAAAGGAACACTCCCAAGTTCATTCTATGAAGCCACCATCACCCTGACACCAAAACCAGACAAAGATACTACAAAAAAAGAAAATTATAGACCAATATCACTGAAGAATATAGATGCAAAAATCCTCAACAAAATACTAGCAAACAGAATAGAACAACACATTAAAAGGATCATATGCCATGATCAAGTGGGATATATCCCAGGGATGCAAGGATTCTTCAATATACGGAAATCAATCAATGTAATAAACCATATTAATAAACTGAAGAATAAAAACCATACGACCATCTCAATAGATGCAGGAAAAGCGTTTGACAAAATTCAACACCCATTTATGATAAAAACTCTTGAGAAAGCGGGCATAGAGGGAACTTACCTCAACATAATAAAGGCCATATACGACAAACCCACAGCAAACATCATTCTCAAAGGTGAAAAACTGAAAGCATTTCCTCTAAGATCAAGAACCAGGAACAAGACAAGGATGCCCACTATTGTCACTATTATTCAACATAGTTTTGGAAGTCCTAGCCACAGCAGTCAGAGAAGAAAAAAACTAAAAGGAATACAGATTGGAAAAGAAGAACTAAAACTGTCACTGCTTGCAGATGACATGATACTATACATAGATAACCCTAAAAATGCCACCAGAAAACTACTAGAGCTCATCAATGAATTTGGTAAAGTTGCAGGATACAAAAGTAATGCACAGAAATCTCTTGCATTCCTATACACTAACAACAAAAGATCAGAAAGAGAAATTAAGGAAACAATCCCATTCACCACTGAAACAAAAAGAATAAAATAGCTAGGAATAAACCTACCTAAGGAGACAAAAGACCTGTATGCAGAAAACTATAAGACACTGATGAAAGAAATCAAAGATGACACAAACAGATGGAGAGATATACCATGTTCTTGGATGGGAAGAATCAATATTGTGAAAATGACTATACTACCCAAAGCAATCTACAGATTCAATCAATGCAATCACTATCAAACTACCAATGGCATTTTTTACAGAAATAGAACAAAAAATCATAAAATTTGTATGGAGACACAAAAGACCCCAAATAGCCAAAGCAATCTTGAGAAAAAAAAAAAAACAGAGCTGGAGGAATCAGACTCCCTGACTTCAGGCTACACTACAAAGCTACAGTAATCAAGAGAGTATGGTACTGGCACAAAAACAGAAACAGAGATCAATGGAACAGAGTAGAAAGCCCAGAGATAAACCCACGCACCTATGGTCAACTAATCTATGACAAAGGAGGCAAGGGTATACAATGGAGAAAAGACAGCCTCTTCAATAAGTGGTGCTGGGAAAACTGGAAAGCTACATGTAAAAGAATGAAATTAGAACACTCCCTAACACCATACACAAAAATAAACTCAAAATGGATTCGAGACCTAAATGTAAGACCAGACACTATCAAACTCTTAGAGGAAAACATAGGGAGAACACTTTTTGACATAAATAACAGCAAGATCTTTTTTGACCCACCTCCTAGAGAAATGGAAATAAAAACAAAAATAAACAAATGGGGGCTTCCCTGGTGGCGCAGTGGTTGAGAGTCCGCCTGCCAATGCAGGGGACACGGGTTCGTGCCCCGGTCCGGGAAGATCCCACATGCCACGGAGCGGCTGGGCCCGTGAGCCATGGTCGCTGAGCCTGAGCGTCCGGAGCCTGTGCTCCGCAATGGTAGAGGCCACAGCAGTGAGAAGCCCACGTACGGCAAAAAAAAAAAAAAAAAAAAGAGAGAGAAAAAGAAAAAAAAAATAAACAAATGGGACCGAATGAATCTTAAAAGCTTTTGCACAGCAAGGGAAAGTATACACAAGACAAAAAGACAACACTCAGAATGGGAAAAAATATTTGCAAATGAATCAACAGACAAAGGATTAACCTCCAAAATATATAAACAGCTCATTCAGCTCAATATTAAAAAAAAACACAACCCAATCCAAAAATGGGCAGAAGACCTAAATAGACATTTCTCCAGAGAAGATATACAGATGGCCAAGAGGCAAATGAAAAGCTGCTCAACATCACCAATTATTATAGAAATGCAAATCAAAACTACAATGAGGTATCACCTCACACCAGTTAGAATAGGCATCATCAGAAAATCTACAAACAACAAATGCTGGGGAGGGTGTGGAGAAAAGGGAACCCTCTTGCACTGTTGGTGGGAATGTAAATTGATACAGCCACTATGGAGAACAGTATGGAGGTTCCTTAAAAACCTATAAATAGAATTACCATATGACCCAGCAATCCCACTCCTGGGCATATAACCTGAGAAAACCATAATTCAAAAAGACACATGCACCCCAATGTTCATTGCAGCACTATTTACAATAGCCAGGTCATGGAAGCAACCTAAATGCCCATCGACAGACGAATGGATAAAGAAGATGTGGTACATGTATACAGTGGAATATTACTCAGCCATAAAAAAGGAATGAAATTGGGTCATTTGTAGAGATGTGGTTGGACCTAGAGACTGTCATACAGAGTGAAGTAAGTCAGAATGAGAAAAAAAATATTGTATATTAATGTAAATATGTGGAATCTAGAAAAATGGTACAGATGAACTGGTCTGCAAGGCAGAAATAGAGACACAGATGGAAAGAACAAACGTATGGACACCAAGGGGGGAAAGCAGCAGGGGTGTTGTTGGTGGTGGTGGTGGGATGACTTGGGAGATTGGGATTGACATATATACACTAATATGTATAAAATAGATAACTAATAACAACCTGTTTAAAAAAATAAATTAAGTAAATTAAAAAAAAATCCAAGCACATCAAGAAAAAAAATTTAATTCAAATAACATTTAAATTAATACTCTGGCTCTACACTGGCAGGGATATAGTCTAAACACACTAAAATATATATAGAAAACTTGAACTTTATTCATGTTTGTTTTCAGAACTCACATTGGTTTATTTATTTATTTATTTAACATCTTTATTGGTGTATAATTGCTTTACAATGTTGTGTTATTGTGTCTATTTCATCCTACCCTGTTGATGATATACATCACCCACTCCAATGCTACAAACTCAGCCGCTACATTCTTTCAAGCCAGTGTGCAGCCTCACCTCCTCAGAGCCCAGGGCTTGGCCGCACACCTCCAAGCCTCAGAGGTGAGTCTCCCTCCCCAGTTCCTGAAACCGCCGAGGCTGGTGTCCAGGCCTGGCCTGGGCCCTCCTTTTGGGCTGCTCCAGGCCGCATCTCCGCTGGGGAAAGGGGGAAGGTGCCTCCGCGTTCACTTGAGGCCCCGACTGGGGCCTTGTTGGCATTATTCAGCTTTGGAGACTTGAGGAAGAAGCTGTATAGCATGCTCTGTTGGGACATAGCGACAATGTAGGCCAACCACCCCGCCCAACTGAATGACTAGAGAGAGTCCTAGCATCTCAATTCTATTTCTGCAGGTCTCGCAGTTTGTTCCCAGATAGTGGGCCTAGAAAGGCAAAACAACTGGTAATTGTGCCTCTCAGGCCTTTCAGACTAAGTTATATACTGGAATGGCTCTTCACAGGATTTGTTTCCATTTGGTCTACCTTGACAATCTCCAAAAATGTATGCATTTTTAAAAAATATGGAGTATCCAGGTTAGCTTTCCAAGACAACTATTTTGAATGTGCTAACAGTCACTTGTGTGTTTGAATTCTGGAGTGTTCTTTAAGAAAACCACACTCATTACTTTACTCACTCTACCTCCAGGTCCATAGGCCCTATATATTCTCACAGGAATCAATGGTTGGTTGGGTATATTAATTAGGCAAGAACTAATGGCATAGTGGCTACCAACAGCATTTCATTCATTGGTTACATCAAAAGAATACCTGTCAGACACCTACTCTCAGAAGACAAGCACAGTGCCAGAATGACTGCCAAGATGAACAAATATTTCATGGATATCACTAGCTTACTGACTGGCTGCCTGCCTGCTTTTTCCTGGATTCCTTTTTCACCTAGGAAATTTTAAAAAATGCATCAGCCAGAGTTAAACAGACTCAGATTGTAACTACTCAAATGGGTGGAACTACTGAATATGTTTAATGCTGCCACAGGTTTACAGCTATGTACAGAGCATCCTTTGTGCCCTTGTCCCCTAAAATCAGAACTGTATGAATATAATTTTTATTTTTATTATAGAAGTAGAAAATAAATAAGTATATCTAACTCTGGGGAAAAATCATAAATATTTAAAAAATTATTAGGGTGTATATATATACCAATATGAATATGTCAGTGGCACAAACACAGGATATATAATGAAGGAAACAGTATACAGAAAAGAAGGTGAAGATTAAAAACCAAATCAAACCAAACAAATCAATAATTCCCTGTGCTTACTGGCAATCATCTCTTAAATTCTACTCTTCTTGAATCCTTGAGCCAAAAATAACTCCCAGAGCAGGAAACTAAAGATTTTACTTTTTTCCCTTTATTTTCTCAAGTTGTAATTTTCTTTTTCTGGGCCAGAACTGCTACTAAGAATCATTGACCAAAAACACTGAAGGGCAGCCATCACAATCCTTCTATCCACTAAGCTGCTCTTCCCTAGGATTCCCAATGGTTCTTCATTGGTTTATTAGTTTCCTAGGGCTGCCACAACAAAGTACCACGAACTGGGTGACTTACAAAATGACAAATTTATTGCCTCACAGTCTTGGAGGCTAGACATCTGAAATCAAGGTGTTGGCAGGGCCATGCTCCTTCTGAAACCTGTAGGTAAAGGATCTTCCCTTTCTTCTTATAGCTTCTGTAAACCCCAGAAGCATCTTAGCTTTGGAAGCTTAATCCCAATCTCTGCCTCCATCTTCACAAGATGACTTCTTCACAGGGTTTTTCATCTATGTGTGTCTGATTTCTCCTTTTTACAAGGACACCAGTCACACTGGACTAGGGTCCACCCTAATGACCTTGCTTTAACTTGATTACTTCTGCAAAGACCCTACCTCCAAATAAGGTTACATTGAGGTATGGGTGGGTTAGGGCTTCAATACAGGCAAACTTCATTTTATTGAGCTTTGCAGATATTGTGTTTTTTACAAACTGAAGGTTTATGGAAACTCTGCATCAAGCAAGCCTATTAGCACCAGTTTTCTAACAGCATTTGCTCACTTGTGTCTGTGCATCACATTTTGGTAATTTTTGCAATATTTCAAACTTTTTCATTTATTATTATATTTGTCGTGGTGACCTATGATCAGTGATCTTTGATGTTCTTACTACAACTTGCTGAAGACTCAGATGATAGTTAGCATTTTTTAGCAGCAAAGTTTTTTGGTTTTTTTTTTGCGGTACGCGGGCCTCTCACTGTTGTGGCTTCTCCCGCTGCGGGGCACAGGCTCCGGACGCGCAGGCTCAGCGGCCATGGCTCATGGGCCCAGCCGCCAGACCGGGACACGAACCCGTGTCCACTGCATCGGCAGGCAGACTCTCAACCACTGCGCTACCAGGGAAGCCCGCAAAGTATTTTTTAATTAAGGTATGTACATTTTTTGTAGACACAATGCTATTGCACAGTTAATAGACCACATAGTGTGAATATAACTTCTTTTTCTTTTTTTGGCTGAGCTGCGGGACTTGCGGGATCTTAGTTCCCTGACCAAGGACTGAAGCGCACCTTCAGCAATGAAGTCGCGGAGTCCTAACCATGGGACCACCAGGGAATTTCCTAAAAATAACTTTTATATGCACTGGGATACCAAAAAATTCATGTGACTCACTTTATTGTGAAATTCGCTTTATTGCAGTGGTCTTCAAACCCACAATATCTCCAAGGTATGCCTGTTTATCTTTTTTGAGGGGAGACACAATTCAACCCATAACAAGTGGTACCACCAGGTTCCCTTCACCATCCTAACCACCCTTGTCAAATGTCCCTTCTAGAGCATGGTGTGCATGATTGAGTACTCCACTACAGAGAGTTGCAACCCATCCACTGGACTGATGCCCAACCCCCTGCAGTCTGGACACTACATATGTATTTTAGTCTGGACACTACATATTTATCAGTACAGGCAAGGATGGTACGGACTTATCTTTATCAGTTTGTGGTTTTGAATCCCAGGTCTTTTGTACAGAGACTGCTGTCAAGCCAGGCCTCCTCAATCAAAATACATGATGTTGATTTTTTTCACCTTTTTTTCATTTTTTTTACATTTTTCCCTGTGAAATTGACTTTTATTACTATTTTCTGTCTTTAATTTTTAGTCCATCACTCTAGCCCCTGAAGTTACATGCAAATATTGTGTGTATAGAAGTATCTCCTTTCATCACCTAATCACAGGATCTTGAGAGCTTTGTGAATCTTCAGTCTATCATCTAACAAACATCCACTTACCACTCCAGGTTTGTGTTACTTGCAGATTAGATAACCTGGATTATGGATATAAGTGTTGACCAAGATAAGACCAAATTCAGAACCTGGCAACATGTGAGGAGACCTCCACATAAACTGACATTGATCCATTGATCAGCACATATGAAGAGCAGTACAAATTTACCTTATTCTACTATCACACATTCATCACTGTACCCGTTCCACAAACAACTATAAAGCATCCACATGTTCCAGTCACTATGTTAGCTATTCAGAAGCACCTTATTGTGAAGGGAGACAAAAACAGCATGGTAAGTGTGAACAAACCAGACAAATGTAGGAAAATACAAGCAAGACAACAGATTTTAAGAGGTGGAATGAGAGTAAAGAGAAACAAAAGCTAAGACTGGGGAGCTGATCGAAGTCATCTTTTAGTATTATGGACAGCAATCTTCTCAAAAAATAATCTACAATTCTTGCCTCATTCTTTTCACCAAATTATCACTTCTGCATTGCTTACAACCAGCCTCCTGCCCCTTACAACTCTGACGGATATGTCTTATAGAAGATCTTGAAGCATCTCTTCTCTATCTTTGAGATATTTACAGCTAAACGTAGCCTTCATTATTAAACTCCCTCCTTCCTTAACCTCTTAAATCCTTGGTTCTCTTCCCACTTCTGTGACCACATCTTACATGTTTGCTTTATTGCCTGATCTTTCTCCTTAACATGGACATTAACATGTTCTATCCTTAATTTTCTCTAAAGCTTGTAATAGTATAAAATAAAACATGGCAGGAAACCTATAGATCATCTTAATCTCCTCATGAAGAGGAAATAACTTTCCCCAGCCAATTTTTCCAAATGGAAAAATCTGTTTCCTCTTTTGCATATCTTAAACTATCATATGCTGCGCAACTCTACTCTCCCTTCTTCAAATGAATGTTGCCCATTCAGATGCTTCCATTTTTATATATGTGGAAATTACCTTCTGATGCTTATCTTTAGTCTATGTCTTGCCTGCATCCAGTCTCACATTTCTTCCCATGGGAAGTTCTTATGTGTCATCTCTTAATCCCCAAGTATCTTAGTCTTTTCAGACTTTCCAGGCTGCTATAAAAAAAATACTCCAGAAGTGGTAGCTCATAAAGAACAGAAATGTATTTCTTAAAGTTCTGGAGGTTGTAAGTCTAAGATCAAGGTGCCAGCATGGTCAGATTCTGGTGAGGGCCCTCTTCTGGGTTCTAGAATACCAACTTCTCTCTGTGCCTTCACATGGTGAAAGGGGCTAGGGATCTCTCTATGGTCTCAGTTATAAGGGAACTAATTCCATTCACAAGAGCCCTGTCCTCATGACCTAATCACCTCCCAAAGGCCCACCTCTGAATACCATCATTTGGGGGATTAGAATTTTAAAAAATGGATTTTGAGCGACACAAATATTCAGACCATAGCACTAAGTGTAGTAGTCCTTTTGAAGAACCTAACTTTGTCTACAGAGAACTAACTAAAGCTGGCAATTAATCAGGAACAAATCTTGAAATTATTTTGAATTATTTAATCTCCCTTATCTTCTATATCTAGCAATCATCGTTCCTTTGCTTTATCATTTTTTTTTTTTGAGCAGATAAAGGTTTATTGCAGGGCCAAGCAAGGAGATGGGTGGCTCATGCCCAAAAAACCAGGAACTCCACAAAGGGTTTCATCAAAGCATTTTTACAGGCAAGATGAGGGAGGGATGTTGTTGGTTGTTGCAGGCTTCTGGATGTAGGAATCATTTGTTCTTGCACCTGTTCACATAGGTCAGGTCATGATGTTTCTGTAAACCTCCAACAAGACAAATGTTATTCTCTGTTCTACAACTTTGTTATCTCTATATGACTGTAAACGTGTTATATGCTTAAAGGTCAGAGCCTTGAGAATGGGCTATCCTGTATATTTCAGGTTATAAGCAACACTCTTAACTCAAAGCAAAAGCATTAGAATGCAAAGGTTAAAGTAAAAGAAACTGATGTAATATGGAGTCAGATTTGCTCTTCCCTGTTACAACTTTAAGGTAAATGCCAGTGGCACCCAGGCTGTTCTTGAAAATATGCAGTGTTTATTTTAACAGTTGCCAGCACTGCAGCTTCTTTTCTATTGGAGTTGAAAGAGTTTCTTTCTTTTTTTTTAAACTTATTTATTTCCCTTCTTAATAGTTCATTTTTTTAAACATCTTTATTGGACGATAATTGCTTTATGATGTTGTGTTAGTTTCTGCTGCATAACAAAGTGAATCAGCTATATGTATACATATATCCCCGTATCCCCTCCCTCTTGCGTCTCCCTCCCATCCTCCCTATCCCACCCCTCTAGGTTGTCACAAAGCACCGAGCAGATCTCCCTGTGCTATGTGGCTGCTTCCCACTAACTATCTATTTTACATTTGGTAGTGGATATATGTCCATGCTACTCTCTCAGTTCATCCCAGCTTACCCTTCTCCCTCCCCATGCCCTCAAGTCCATTCTCTACATCTGCGTCTTTATTCCTGTCCTGCCCCTAGGTTCATCAGAACCATTTTTTCTTTTTTGTTTTTTAGATTCCATATATATGTGTTAGCACACGGTATTTGTTTTTCTCTTTCTGACTTACTTCACTCTGTATGACAGACTCTAGGTCCATCCACCTCACTACAAATAACTCAATTTTGTTTCTTTTTATGGCTGAGTAAAATCCACTGTATATACGTGTCATATCTTTTTTATCCATTCATCTGTCAAAGGACACTTAGGTTGCTTCCATGTCCTGGCTATTGTAAATAGTGCTGCAGTGAACGTTGTGGTATATGACTCTTTCTGAATTATGGTTTTCTCAGGGTATATACCCAGTAGTGGGATTGCTGGGTCATATGGTACTTCTATTTTTTGTTTTTCAAAGAACACCAATACTGTTCTCCATAGTGCCTGTATCAATTTGCATTCCCACCAACAGTGCAAGAGGGTTCCCTTTTCTCCACACCCTCTCCAGCATTTATTGTTTGTAGATTTTTTGATGATGATGGCCATTCTGTCTGGTGTGAGGTGATACCTCATTGTAGTTTTGATTTGCATTTCTCTAATTAGTGATGTGGAGCATCCTTTCATGTGTTTGTTGGCCATCTGTATATCTTCTTTGGAGAAATGTCTATTTAGGTCTTCTGCCCATTTTTGGACTGGGTTGCTTGTTTTTTTGATATGGAGTTGCATGAGCTGCTTGTATATTTTGGAGAGTAACCCTTTGTCAGTTGCTTTGTTGGCAAATATTTTCTCCCATTCTGAGGGTTGTCTTTTCATCTTGTTTATTGTTTCCTTTGCTGTGCAAAAGCTTTTAAGTTTCATTAGGTCCCATTTGTTTATTTTTGGTTTTATTTCCATTTCTCTAGGAGGTGGGTCAAAAAGGATCTTGCTGTGATTTATGTCATAGAGGGTTCTGCCTCTGTTTTCCTCTAAGAGTTTGATAGTGTCTGGCCTTACATTTAGGTTTTTAATCCATTTTGAGCTTATTTTTGTGTATGGTGTTAGGAAGTGTTCTAGTTTCATTCTTTTATATGTAGCTGTCCAGTTTTCCCAGCACCACTTATTGAAGAGGCTGTCTTTTCTCCATTGTATATTCTTGCCTCCTTTATCAAAATAAGGCGACCATATGCACATGGGTTTATCTCTGGGCTTTCTATCCTGTTCCATTGATCTATGTTTCTGTTTTTGTGCCAGTACCATACTCTCTTGATTACTCTAGCTTTGTAGTATAGTCTGAAGTCAAGGAGTCTGATTCCTCCAGCTCCATTTTCCTTTCTCAAGATTGCTTTGCCTGTTCAGCGTCTTTTGTGTTTCCATACAAATTGTGAAATTTTTTGTTCTAGCTCTGTGAAAAATGCCATTGTTAGTTTGATAGGGATTGCATTCAATCTGTAGATTGCTTTGGGTAGTATAGTCATTTTCAAAATGTTGATTCTTCCAATCCAAGAACGTGGTATATCTCTCCGTCTGTTTGGATCACCTTTAATTTCTTTCATCAGTTTCTTATAGTTTTCTGCATACAGGTCTTTTGTCTCCCTAGGTAGGTTTATTCCTAGGTATGTTATTCTTTTTGTTGCGATGGTAAATGGGAGTATTTCCTTAATTTCTCTTTCAGATTTTTCATCAGTTTATAGGAATGCAAGAGATTTCTGTGCATTAATTTTGTATCCTGCTACTTTATCAAATTCATTGATTAGCTCTAGTAGTGTTCTGGTAGCATCTTTAGGATTCTCTATGTATAGTATCATGTCATTTGCGAACAGTGACAGATTTGCTTCTTCTTTTCCAGTTTGGATTCCTCTTATTTCTTTTTCTTCTCTGATTGCTGTGGCTAAAACTTCCAAAACTATGTTGAATAATAGTGGTGAGGGTGGGCATCCTTGTCTTGTTCCTGATCTTAAAGGAGATGCTTTCAGTTTTTCACCACTGAGAACAATGTTGGCTGTGGGTTTGTCATATATGGCCTTTATTATCTTGAGGTATGTTCCCTCTATGCCTACTTTCTGGAGGGTTTTTATCATAAATGGGTGTTGAATTTTGTCAAAAGCTTTTTCTGCATCTATTGAGATGATCATATGGTTTTTCTCCTTCAGTTTGTTAATATGGTGTATCGCATTGATTGATTTACGTATATTGAAGACTCCTTGCATTCCTGGGATAAACCCCACTTGATCACAGTGTATGATCCTTTTAATGTGCTGTTGGATTCTGTTTGCTCTTTTCTTTATCTTGATGGTTCTTAACCTGAATTCAAAAAGCCCATGCATATAGAAAGTGAAATAATAAATATTTATTTTCACTAACTTCTCTTTGAGCATTTTCTTCAATAACAAATGTAAGCAGCTTCTCTTTAGTACTTCGAATATCTAGTTAGTCAAAAAAATCTGCCATTGTTTTCCTCAGGCTATTGCTGCTATGAACATGGGTTTACAAATATCTGTTCAAGCCTCTGCTTTCACTTCTTTTGGGTATATATGAGATAATGGAGTTGCAGCATCACATGGCAATTCTATGTTTAATTTTTTGAGGAATCACCATAGTGTTTTCCACAGCGTCTGCACTATTTTACATTCCCACCAGCAATGTACAAGAGTTCCAACTTTTTCACGTTCTCACAAACATTTTTTATTTTCTGTGTCTGTTTGATATTTTGTTTTGTTTGTTTTTAATAGTAGCCATCCTAATGGTATCACACTGTGGTTTTGCTTTGCATTTCCCTAATGATTAATTACTGAGCATATTTTCATGTGTTTATTGGCCATTTCTTTATCTTCTTTGGAGAAATGTTTATTCAAGTCATTTGTTTACTTTTAATAGTGTTGTTTGGGGTTTTTTTTACTGCTGAATTATAGGAGTTCTTTATATATTCTGGATAATAATCCCTTTTCAGATACAAGATTTGCAAATATTTTTTCTCATTTCATGGATTATCTTTTAACTCTGTTGATAGCATTCTTTGATGCACAGAAGTTTTTGATGAATTCCAACTTATTTATTTTTTCTTTTGTTGGCAGTGTTTTGGTGTTATATCTCGAAATCATTTCCAAATCTAATAGCATGAAGCTTTTCCTTTGCTTTCTTCTAAGAGCTTTATAGTTTCAGCTCTTACATATACATCCTTGATGCATTTTCAGTTAATTTTTCTATATGGTATGTGTCCAATTTTATTATTTTACATGTGGATATCAATTTTCCCAATACCATTTGTTGAAGAGACTACCTTTCCCCGTTGGTCTTAGCACTCTTGTTGAAAATAATTTGACCATATATGCAAGCGTTTATTTCTGGGCTCTGTATTCTATTCCATTGGTCCAAATGTCTGTCTTTATGACAGTACCACTGTTTTAATTATGGTAACTCTGTAGCAAGTTCTGAAATCAGGATGTGAGAGACCTCCAACTTTGTTCTTCCTTTTCAAGATTGGTTTCAGTATTTGGGGTCCCTTGAGATTCCATTTAAGATTTAGAATGAATATTTCTATTTCTGCAAAGACTGTCACTGAGATTTTGAGAGGGGTTGCATTAAATCTATAAATCACTTTGGGTAGTGTTGACATCTTAACAATATTGTCTTCCAGTCCATGCACACAGATGTTTTTCCATTTATTTGTGTCTTTGAATTTTCTTTTGGCAATATTTTGTAGTTTTTATTTATATGCCTTATCCTCGGTTAAGTTTACTCCTAAGTATTTTTTATTGTTTTTAGGATGCTATTGTAAATAGAATTGTTTCTTAATTTCATTTTTGGATTATTCCAATATTAGTGTATAGAAATGGAACATGATTTTTTAGTGTAGATTTTATATTCTGCTACTTTGCTGAATTCATTTATTAGTTGTGGCAGTTTTCTGTGGAATCTTTAGAGTTTTCTACATATAAGATCATGTCATCTGCAAATAGAGATAATTTTACTTCTTCTGTTCCAATTTAGATGCCTCTGCAGGTAACTTTTAGGGAAACTCTTCATCATTAATCTCTAGATTTCATTCTCAAATACCTTGAATACCTCTTTGTGGTAATATATCTACATTTGTTTCCACACTGCTTTCCCACATTTATTTTCATTATCAATATCTCATTCCATTCATTTAAGAAATATTTGGATTTAAAAGCCTACTATGTGCCAGACACTGTTTGAGGCTCTTGGGATACCTTAGAATCATACTGCATACATTGTTTCCCTAGAGAATAGCAGCACAAAATTTGAACAATACTATCTTGTGGAACCTCAAGATGCTTAAAGTATTTGATGATTATTGTGTGGTTGATAGTCAGCTTTTATTGAAACCTGAATAATGGAAATACAGTTTTATTTATTAGTAAGAATGGCTTTCTGATTAAATCTAATTTTGGTGCTAAAACATTAGTAATAATTTCATTTGTTAAAACGCAAACTGTGTACTTAAAATGGATGCATTTTATTGTATACAATTATACCTCAATAAGGTTGAAGAAAAAATCATTCTTAATAAAGAAAAGGACCCCTTTAAGTGCAGGACGGTGCATACTAGAATCCTACTTTGATTGAATAATTCAAGCTAAAGCTTATTTGAATTAGTAAGAAAGATTGAATTATAGCAATTTGAAATGAAATATATGTACATATATACATATATAGATAGATATAGCTATATAAATATAGCTTTCAGGTACATATATCAAACTGTTTTGATTTAAAAGTTTTACATATAAGCCCTATAAAATCTTAATTCAAGAAACAGATAAGACTCAGCTATAATTGACCTGCTTACCTACAAATTAATGATATACTTAAGACAACTTACTTTTATTTCAAGTAAGGTAAATATTTTTCTTTCTGTTTTATTTACACTTTTATTTTACTTTGCTCAAACAGGATCTTCATTATTGAAACACAATGGTAAGCTTCAGCTCAATATGATCTAATAATCTAAAAGCTCAAGTATTGAATTCACCACTTGCCAGCTATTTGATCTTGAGCAATTTATTTACGTTGCTGTGCCTCCATCACCTTACTTCTAAAATCAGGATAATGATAGCACTCATTTCACTGGGCCTTTGAGATAATTAATGGAAGGGATGAATGTGAAGCACTTAAAACAGTGACCAACACATAGTAAGTGCTCAATAAATATTAACTGCTATTTGTGATGATTTCCCAGCTTATTGAGACTAAATTAAGTCTAATTATTTGAGACTTAATTTTAGTTCTGCCCAGAGAGAGGACACTGAATATGGTTTAATAACTGGTTGTGCAAATAGCTTTAGAGTTTTTTTGATACTTTTTCAGTCCATGTAATGATGAAAAATGCAAAGACTACCAACTTTTTACTCTTTTTTCCCCAGTCATTTTTTCAATATGCGGTATATTAGTTTAGGAAATTAAGATTGCCTTATCTCTTAGTCACTTGAATAATGCAGTTAAGACATTCAACCAAATATCTCCATTTTGTTGGCCATCACATGAATTTTTTTACTGATGATCAAACTGGATTTGCTCTACTAAAAGACCTAAGTAAGTAGACACAAACAGTCTAGTTACCACCTTTGGCCTTTGGAAAGAATTAAGGTGATGGACAAGTTGCTTTAATAGGTTAATTAAGCCCCACTGATCTATTCTCCAGTTAGTTTCTGAAAGATCATATTTCCTCTTAGGTTTTAGTTATTTAGCTTCAAATTAGCAAAATTCAAATCAAAACATCAAATTTTATAATTCAAAATGCTTTCCTGGCTCAGAGATTGGGCATTTCTATAAATCTTGACAATCACAGTTTCCCAGAATGTTAGAGCTGGAAGCAACCTTCGAGCCCATCTAGCCTAACCCTCTCATTTATGTTTTGGAACATTGAAATCTACAGGGGCCAAGAGCAAGATCTAGAGAAAATTTATATCTCTTAAGAGTCAGTTTTTTAAAAATCTCTACCTTTATAGGCCTTTGGTTAGGAAGCTGGAAAACATATGTGTATGTATGTATGTATGTGTGTCTGTTTTGTCTTCATAATCATTTTATAGGTTTCTCAAAGGCTCATGACTCTATCTAGTACCTAGATCAGTTGGCTCCTAAATTGTATTAAATTCTGTATTAGGTCCCTCATTCCAGGCTTAACTTTTAATCATTATATCACTATTGGGGTTAGGATATAAAAACAGAGGCATAAACTCCAGAATACCACAGAAACCCTGAAGCCACACTCTGAACCCATTTACTCTAGGTGTGGGTCCATTGATACACATGAGCCAGAATCCAAGCACTATGATTCTTGTGCTTTACATTTAACCAAGTCCTATTGGCCCTTACTTAGACTATATTTACTTTTACTTTAGACACAAGTCTAGTGAATTTTTATGGCATTCCTCAATCAGTAGTAGATTATAAGCACCAAATCTGAAGGGAATGAAGAGGCTGCCAGAACCTGCTATACCAGTTCATCAATAAATGACAATTGACAACTTGATAGGAAAGACGGTAAAAACAAATGAACAACAACAACAAAACTAAATCAAATGAATTACTTAAAAATTCTAGTCCATTAGGTGAAGGACAACTTCAACAAACATCTGTACATTTTTCAATAGCTTCTTTAGTTCTCATAAATACTGTAACAATTGATGCTAAAGCAGATGACTTTGCATTGTTTGATAATCATGTATCCTTCAGGCCTTACCTCTACTACCTCAATCCAAGTTCCAGGTAATTCAGCTAAATAAAGCTGCCCACTAATTTCCAAATCTGCCCTGCACTTTCCCCTTATAGTCATTTTCCCATACAGTTTTCTCTCTACCAAATGCTTTGTTTGATCTCTAATTGCCCAAATCCTTTAAAGACCTGCAGAAATCCCACATACTGTACAGAATCTTCCTTGATCCTCACAGTTGGAAGCAAACTTTCCTCCTCTGAACTAGTGTAGCTTTTTCACTCACTATGTTTTTTATGATATTCATCATCTTCTTTTTAGTAATGAGTTGTCATCTCTCTTACAAGACTATAAAGCACCCTGAAGGTAAAGGTCATGTCTATTTCAACTTTTTATTTTATTTCATTGTATTTTGCATGGCACTTAGTAAAATATTTTGAGTGATCAATAAATATTTGTTGCAAGAACGTGTTTATCAAAATGCAAAGTATTGTTCAGTTACTAAAATAGTATATTAGAGACAGAAGACAGAAGCCGAGGAGAATTGCAATCCTGTTGATAATCTTTGGGATACATCCTCTCATCAGCATATGACAGAATAAATGCAGTAGAGTAGCAAGTTATAATTGATAGAATACACTTGAAAAATGTGTGACCTTTTAAATGCCAATAGTATAGGCTTTGGATTTATCTGCACTAAGGTTTACCAAGCAAATAAGCCATTTGAAATCAATGAGGCAAGGGGAAGTAAAGAAGATTTTAGATGTTTATACTATATATAATTTGTCATTGTTTACATTTACTACCAAACAGTAAAAGGTGACGCATAAAAGTAGCATGTGCATCTCTTTATAGAACACAGTATAGGAGTGTAGTGTGTATCTTATATATACATACTCATCTGAATACTTATAAAATAGAGAAACATGTTCTTTACAAAAATAAACTCCTACCCCCTAAAACAGATCACCAAAAGCAATTATGAAATATAATAATATGCCATTTGAATGGTAAAACATGACCTTAGAATCATTACTCTCAATATATATGGATTAATATGTAGTTGTAACGTTTGCAGTTGGTTCCCCCAACTAGATTTAAGCTCTTCAATATAAATAGTTTTTGCATTACTCTTAAGCAAAAGTTGGTCTAGAGTTTCTCAATAATTGTTAGTTGACCAAATGCATAATAAAGTGTCTTTTAGACAGGATCCTAAATCTTGTACCCTACAATTTATCATCTGCATTTTTATTTCTATAATGTGCTTTAGTCACATACCTGGTATAACCTATGACTCACTAGAAGACTGTTCTTATGATTTTCTTTAATGGGGGCATTTGTAATTAGAGTCTTTGCAAGTCTCTAGAGAAAAGACATTTCATTCTAAACTTTCAGCTATGTGGCAGCTTGAATTGTTTAACACTGTGCCGTGGTTTTGATTGGGTCATATTGAAATATTTCTGTAGTACTTCCAAGATTGCTTTAAGTAATGAATGTATTGTAACATTGTAAGGAAACATGAGGATTAATGTTGACATAAAAATGCTAATATTCGTAAAAGGAAAATTGTTATGGATTTCTTATTTATTCCTTGATATTTGGAACTTTGAAAGGGCTGGAATTTCATTATATAATCTTAATGTGGCATGGCTAGTGAATTTTAGATTTCACAAGTGTGTCTATAAGAATCTTATAGGAAAAAATAAATGAAGGCTTCCTAACATTAACATATATCAATGTAGTGTCTTCTGGGAAATGCATTTTATTAATGATTTAATTTCTTATTTTTCCACAGGATTTGAAGTTCCAATTAAAACCCTGTTTGGGCCATTGCGTTACTGCCTGCTAGTGCTTAATCTTCACCGAAAGCCTCGTCGCTTATTTTAAAACAAAAGAAGAACGAGGTAAGGAGAAAAGTAATGAAATGCAACATAACACGTCTTTCAAAGTAAGGGGAAGTAGCTTTTTAAAAATGATCTAGGATCAGTGACATTCAGAAATTATTTGCTGAACACTAAATGTGCTCAAGTGTGGCATCTCAATTCCAAGGACTCTATGTCTTCTATTATGAAATGAACCACACAGGGTTATTTTTTTCTCTTTGATGTTGCAGTAGCCTAAGGTAATAATTATTAATGTCACTGATATACCACAAATGGTAATGTGGATTGCAAAATGAATCTTCTACTTTATTTAATAGCGATTCTATGATGCTCTGGTGCTAAATGGCAACCTTAAATGTTATTTTTTAAAAAAATATTCACAATTCTAGTATTATTCTAATAACAGATCATGTCCATATTTGCTCATATCATGGGGTCATACTTAACAGCTTTCTGTCCACTCCATCATGACGTCTTTTAATTCTCATGTTGTTAATTCATCATTTTTGAAATACTTAGTCTGACATTTCTTTGGAATGTTACGCTGCACTGAGTAACAATGCCTATATCAGAGGAATGATATAATCAGAGGTGTCATTTAAAGATGCACTATCAGTCCCTAAACTCAAATCTAACAAAACATGTAGATACGAAAAGAAAGTTGAAAAGTATTCACACTTTTCCCCTGTAGTCTCTAATAATGGGATGTTTTTCACTAAATTAAAAACTTGAATAAAAAATTATTTGCCACAAAAGACAGATCACTCCCAAATGAATTGATATGTAATATTTATATTCATACCAATTGGGACTGACTTATTGAAGATGACAATTATCTTACTGATTCTGGATTTTCAAAGTATAAACAGGTAAAAAGCTATGGCTATAATAGTGGCAAAGTAGCTAATTTTGTTGGACCTGTTAGCCTTAGAGTGAACTACACTTTTGAGTGTCTCTAGAAGTTTCATCATGTTTGAGAAGATTCAGGGACTATATATTAATCTCTGAATCTCAACCCTCCTTTTAGGGTCTATCAAGGTGCCTGTGTTTGTTGAATGTTGGAAGGTAGGGAGCAAGGGAGAGAAGAGTTATGCTTCACAGCAGCCTAGAAATTGGTCTACTGCCCTGTGTAAACATGGTTTGCTATATGGCACTAAGGATTTTGATAAAATACTTCAAGTTTGGATTCTCTTTCTTATGCTAGTCTCCACTTAGGAGTTTATTACTGAGCTATGCCCATATTCCTCATTAATTCATCAGCAGCCTCTTTAGTGTATTTAACTTTCATTTAAGCCCCAGATCATAGCTGCTGAGAACACCAATGGGGAAAGTTTAACAGCCAGCATAATATGCTAACTTGTTTTCAATAAGATTTAATTTAATTTAATTTAACTTTATTTTAATAGTTGACTTACGTATGAGATTCACCCTGTAAGTTCACTATAACCCTTTTAAGTGTTTGTATCCTAAAAAATAAAAATCCATCTCTGTGAAATGTAACTTACTGTTATCAGAAATGTTATCAGTGCTCATATGTTTATTAGGTATAATGGTAGCTGGCTTATGTGTTGCATCTTTGTATATCATCTAGTCTTAAGACCTCAAACTAGTAGTTTGACTCACTAATTCTCATAATTTTCTATAAGGTAAAAATAAGTAAGATGTGACTGCCCTCCCTTTAGGATGTGGTAAAGGAATACCCCAAGGCTACCTCTGCATTGAATCACCATTTAAGCTCAGTTTATCTAATATATGTTGATCACATTCCATTCCAGGCAATGTCTCTAGGTTTATAAAAATGAATACAACATGACCCTTGTCTTCTCAGATCATATAATGATTGAGGAAGCCAAGTATATACATCATTTTAATACAGTCTGTTGAGCATTCTGAGATATGTGTAGGATGATATTGAAACCCTGAATAGGGACATTCAAACCAGCTTGAGGAGGAGGTTAGGCCAATGAAGAAATACTTGAAGAGATAATGCCTATCAAATGTGAGTAGGAGAAAGCCAGGCCAAAAAAAAAAAAAAAAAAAAAGATGTGGAGCTTCATAGAGCAGCAGGGAAAGGGGTTTTAAGTCACAGATATGATTAAAATGAAGGTCACCTCTCCTAATGTATGATATGGCAGTGAAAAACAGAATGCTTCCTGAAGAAAAGAGAAGGCTTCCTGAATGAGGTAAAGGTTGAGAGAAGTCTGAAAGTATAAAAGTAACCCAAAGAAAGAATCGAGAAAGAATGTTTTCTAAATAGAAAGAATAACACCCAAAGATTGTGTTCATAAGCTTGCTTGACGTCCATTTGTATGGCATCAGTGAAAATAAATTTAAGAATCAATGGTCCTTTTGTTCTCATTCTCTACATTGTAAGTAGTCAATGCATTGATTTCTACCTCTTTGAACTCTGAGTAAAATCATATAAACATAAAATTGCAAAACTGAAGGAAATGTAGTTTCTACTTCATTCAGACTCTCATTTTCTAGATGAAGAAATTGAGGAAGCTCAGAGGGGTGATATGACTTGTTCAAGGGTGAGCTGTTGGTAATTTTCAGAGCCTCAGTAAGATCCAATACCCCCATATAAGCAGAAAAACTTAAAAACTGAAGTATTTTAGTATTGCCTCCCTCAATACTGCAGATTACCATTAGAGACAGTAAAGTCTAGAGGTTAAAAGTGTTGGCTCTAGAGTTAAAATATTTGCTTTCAGCAAGTACATGTCAAGTGACTTTAGGCAAGTGATATAATCTCTTTTTGCTTCAGATCTATCATCTACAAAATAGGGGATAATAATGTAAAATGCTTGGATCACTACCTAACACATAATAAACACTCCATAAATGTGCTATTACTATCTGTCTTTAGGCAATCAAGTATTAGCATACATGTATAGATGGTGGTATGGGCACTCTTGAAATTGATTTTATTATCCAAATCATTTTTAAAATATTGTTGTAATGACTATCACATCACCTATTTTACCAAAACCTTTCTAATTTAAAATGTTTTAGAAGTGCCATGTACACAGAGCCCAAATTATATGATTTTAAATTATTATCATTAATGGAAAATATTAAATTTTTATAAATTAAGTAATATGAAATACTGGTTAAAGGATATTCAAGCAGAAATTGGAAATCTGTCTATTAATTTGAAATGTGAAAAACGTTCCTACCTAAACAAAATTGTCTATGAATCTGTTTCTTGTACGAGAATATAGGAATGGCTATATAGCCTTGCATCTGATCCCAATCTTATGTTCCAGTACCCCTACTATATAAACAATACAACAGATTAAAACTGAAAGCAAAGTGGTATAATATCCATATTTTACAGAAAAAAAAAAAAGATCAGAACAGCCCTGCATTTCAGAAGGATGATGGCTTTCATTCATTTGGCAAAACCACTTTAAGGACATTTTTATTCTTAAAAAGTTTTGGTCTGATATAAATTTCCTATCCAGTGGATATTAGACTTTTACTGCAGAGCTTTTGGACATTAGATAGCTACATATGACATGAGACACCTCAGTGCTTCCAAAGTCATTATATTCACTGCTAATGAATTGAAACCTTTAGATCTATAATGTGATTCATAAATCAAAGCAACATTTTATACACATTTATATGATCTACAGTTGTGCAAACAGAAATTAACTAAATAGAACTATTACCATCTTGGGAAAAATATGAATTTGTTTTGCAATTTAAATTACAAAGATTAAAAAAAATAATTTGCTATGTTTGGAAGTATAAGTAATTTATAAAATGCAGAGGATATGATTTTTAAAATAGAGGTTTACAGTATATGACCTATAAATAAAACTGTTACATAAAATACCCAGTGACCAGGTGGTCACATTTCACAAATCATAGATTACTGGGTTTTCTTAACACAATAATATCCTCAGTGTTTCTGTATTATGGTATAAGTTTCTAGATACTATTATAAAAAACTTTTATTTATTTATTTTCTTCTATTTAAAAAAATATAGTAGTAATAAATGTTCAAAGCTTACAAGTTTAGATTATATTATTTAGGGAGCAAAATTTGACAACTCCCTTCTCTTCTTTTGGAGAAAGAATTATAAAGGAAACCAGATATCATGAATCTATTTTATTTTACTTTTTTTTTAATAGATCTTTATTGGAGTATAATTGCTTCACAATACCGTGTTAGTTTCTGTTGCACAACAAAGTGAATCAGTCATATGCATACACATGTCCCCATAACCCCTCCCCATTGAGCCTCCCTCCCATCCTCCCTATCCCACCCTTCTAGGTCATCACAAAGCACTGACCCAATCTCCCTGTGCTATGCTGCTGCTTCCCATCAGCCAACTATCTTACATTCGGTAGTGTATATATGCTACTCTCAGCCCCAGATTCGCATTCCCACCCCATGTCATCAAGTCCACTCTCTATGCCTACCTCTTTATTCCTGCCCTGCAACTAGGTTCATCAGTACCATTTTTTTTATATTCCATATATATGCGTTAGCATATGGTATCTGTTTTTCTCTTTCTGACTTACTTCACTCTGTATGACAGACTCTAGGTCCATCCACCTCACTACAAATAACTCAATTGTGTTTCTTTTTAAGGCTGAGTAATATTCCATTGTATATATGTGCCACATCTTCTTTATCCATTCATATGTGGATGGACATTTAGGTTGGTTCCATGTCCTGGCTATTGTAAATAGTGCTGCAATGAACATTGTGGTGCATGTCTCTATGAATTACAGTTTTCTCAGGGTATATGCCCAGTAGTGGGATTGCTGGGTCAATGGTAGTTCTATTTTTACTTTTTTAAGGAACCTCCATACTGTTCTCCATAGTGGCTGTAGCAATTTACATTCCCACCAACAGTGTAGGAGGGTTCCCTTTTCACCACACCCTTTCCATCATTTATTGTTTCTAGCTTTTTTGATAATGGCCATTCTGACTGGTGTGAGGTGATACCTCATTGTGGTTTTGATTTGCATTTCTCTAATAATTAGTGATGTTGAGCATCTTTTCATGTGCCTCTTGCCCATCTGTATGTCTTTCTTGGTGAAATGTTTATTTAGGTCTTCTGCCCATTTTTTAACTGGATTGTTTGTCTTTTTGATATTGAGCTCCATGAGCTGTTTGCATTTTTGGAGATTAATCCTTTGTCTGTTGTTTGATTTGCAAATATTTTCTCCCATTCCGAGGGCTGTCTTTTTGTCTTATTTATGGTTTCCTTTGCTGTGCAAAAGCTTTTAAGTTTAATTAAGTCCCTTTTTTTTTTAAAATTTCTGTTACTCTAGGAGGTGGGTCCAAAAAGTTCTTGCTGTGGTTTATGTCAAAGTGTTTTTCCTATGTTTTTCTCTAAAAGTTTTATAGTGTCTGGTCTCACATTTAAGTCTTTAATCCATTTGGAGTTTATTTTTGTGTATGGTGTTAGGTAATGTTTTAATTTCATTCTTTTACATGTAGCTGACCAGTTTTCCCAGCACCACTTATTGAAGAGGCTGTCTTTAAATGGACAACCACAAAGAAATGGACAAATTCTTGGAAAGGTACAATTTTCCAAGACTGAACCAGGAAGAATTACAAAATATAAACAGACATATCACAAGTAATGAAATTGAAACCATAATTAAAAATCTTCCAACAAACAAAAGTCCAGGACCAGATGGCTTCACAGGGGAATTCTGTCAAACATTTAGAGAAGAGCTAACACTGATCCTTCTCAAACTCTTCCAAAAAATTGCAGAGGGAGAAACACTCCCAAATTCATTCTACGAGGCCATCATCACCCTGATACTGAAACCAGAAAAAAATATCCCCCAAAAAGAAAATTACAGACCAGTATCACTGATGAACATAGATGTAAAAATCCTGAACAAAATACTAGCAAACAGAATCCAACAGCACATTAAAAGGATCATACACACCATGATCAAGTGGGATATATCCCAGGGATGCAAGGATTCTTCAATATATGCAAATCAATCAACGTGATACAACACATTAACAAATTAAGGAATAAAAACCATATGATCATCTCAATAGATGCAGAAAAAGCTTTTGACAAAATTCAACAGCCATTTATGATAAAAATTCTCCAGAAAATGGGCATAGAGGGAACCTACCTCAACATAATAAAGGCTGTATATTACAAACCCACAGCAAGCATTGTACTCAATGGTGAAAAACTGAAAGCATTTCCATTAGAATCAGGAGCAAGATAAGGATGTCCACTCTCGTCACTCTTGTTCAACATATTTTTGGAAGTCCTAGCCACAGCAATCAGAGAAGAAAAAGAAATAAAAGGAATACAAATTGGAAAAGAAGAAGTAAAACTGTCACTATTTGCCAATGACATGATACTATACATAGAAAATCCTAAAGATGCCACCAGAAAACTAGTAGAACTAATCAAAGAATTTGGTAA
The DNA here is from genome assembly GCF_949774975.1 of Lagenorhynchus albirostris. Taxonomy (NCBI): domain Eukaryota; kingdom Metazoa; phylum Chordata; class Mammalia; order Artiodactyla; family Delphinidae; genus Lagenorhynchus; species Lagenorhynchus albirostris. The sequence continues at coordinate 23,388,143 of NC_083116.1, forward strand.
GGTTGCAGGATACAAAATTAATGCACAGAAATCTCTGGCATTCCTATACACCAACAACAAAAAATCAGAAAGAGAAATTAAGGAAACACTCCCATTTACCATTGCAACAAAAAGAATAAAATACCTAGGAATAAACCAGCCTAAAGAGGTGAAAGACTTGTACTCAGAAAACTATAAAACACTGATGAAAGAAATCAAAGATGACAAAACAGATGGAGAAATATACCATGTTCTTGGATTGGAAGAATCAATATTGTGAAAATGACTATACTACCCAAAGCAATCTACAGATTCAGTGCAATCCCTTTCAAACTACTAATGGCATTCTTCACAGAATTAGAACAAAAAATCCTACAATTCATATGGAAACACAAAAGACCCTGAATAGCAAAAGCAATCTTGAGAAAGAAAACTGGAATTGGAGGAATCAGGCTCCTGGGCTTCAAACTATACCACAAAGCTACAGTAATCAAGACAGTACAGTACTGGCACAAAAACAGAAATATAGATCAATGGTACAGGATAGAATGCCCAGAGATAAACCCATGCACATGTGGGCACCTAATTTATGTCAAAGGAGGAATCTATTTTAAAAACCCACTTTCAGGTAATAACTAGAGTATATTTTCTCTCTCCACACTGTTCTACTATGAGAACTACTAGGTAAAACTAATTTCTAGGTACCCCATGGTTTGCATTTATGACCTGATTATTTTATGCCCACAATAAGTTACCAAGAAAGGCATAGAGACTATACAATTTAGAAAGGCATTCATTACATGTGGGGTAGTATCCACCAGTGAAACCATCTGATCCTGGGCTTTTCTTTATTGGAAGGTTTATGATTGCTCATTCAATCTCTTTACTGTCTGTTCAGATTTTCTATTCCTCCATGATTCAGTTTTGGTAGGTTGTATGTTTTGGGGAATTTATCCATTTTTTCTAGGTTATCCAATTTGTTTGTGTGTAATTGTTTATAGTAGTTTCTTATGATCCTTAGTATTTATGTGGTGTCAGTGTAATGTTTCCTCTTTCATTTCTGATTTTATTCATTTGAGTCTTCTCTCTTTTTTTCTTAGTCTAGATAAAGGTTTGCCAATTTTGTTTATCTTTTCAAAAAACCAGCTTTTAGTTTTGTTGATCTTTTCTATTGTCTTTTTAGTCTCTCGGTCCTTTGTTTCCATTCTGATTGTTATTTTCTTCACCTCTACTAACTCTGGGCTTAGTTTTTTCCTTTTCTAGTTCCTTGAGGTGTAAAGTTAGATTGTTTATTAGAAATCTTTCTTTTTTCTTAATGTAGTCGTTTGTCCCTCTCAGAACTGCTTTTGTTGCAGCCTGTAAGTTTAGGTATGTTTTGTTTACATTTTCATTTGTCTCAAGATATATTTCTGCTTTGACCCATTGGCCGTTCAGGAGCATGCTGTTTAATCTCCACATATTTGTGAATTTTCCAGTTTTCCTCATTATTGATTTATTTCACAGTGTGTGTGTGTGTATAAAATCACGTTGTACACTTTAAATCTATTATATTTTTTATTTGTCAATTGTACCTCATTAAAGCTGGAAAAAATAAACTTCGCCTTCTCAGCTTAAAAATATACATAAAAATTAAACTAAATTAAATTTTTAAAAAGGTCTTCAACATCTGAGATTGAAACAAGAGACTTTCTTCTTAAGACTTGGTCAGTCAATCAAAACAAAAGCAAAACCCAGCAGCTAACAAAAACTAAAATCTGCATGCCTCAATCATTTTTATTAATTGTTATTAATTGAAATTTTACTAAGTTCAATATGCTTCAAGATGTTTTAAATGTGCATTTTCATATCAGAAGTCAGGCATCAATTAAAAAACAATCTATTGACAGCTAATTTTCTATGTCTATCATTTATGATTTCACTTTCTTTTGTATCACTTTATAATATCCTCCTAAAGTTATTCTGTCACAAATTTTTAAGTTTGCATATGAAACTTCTTTGTCTTGACCAATGATTGTGTTATATAGATTGTAAACATTGTCCTCATAGTGACCGGCTTCCTTGAAAGAATGGTATATGTGGGACTTCCTTGGTGGCACAGTGGTTAAGAATCCGCCTGCCAATGCAGGGGACATGGGTTCAAGCCCTGGTCTGGGAAGATCTCACATACCATGGAGCAACTAAGCCCATGCACTGAGCCTGCGCTCTAGAGTCTGCGAACCACAACTACTGAAGCCCACGGGCCTAGGGCCCGTGCTCCGCAACAAAGAGAAGCCACCGCACTGAGAAGCCCATGCACCCCAACAAAGAGTAGCCCCCGTTCACCGCAACTAGAGAAAGCCCACACTCAGCAAAGAAGACCCAAAGCAGCCAAAAATAAATTAATTAAAAAAAAAAAAAGAATGGTATGTGTGAGTGTGTGTGTGTCTGTATGTCTGTGCCTATATCCATGTGTATGTGTGTATATGTGTGTTTCTGCAAACATGATAGAGGGAAGGAGAGAAAGAGGGAGAGAGGGAGAAAAAACACTAACTTTTATTGAGGAGAGAATTCAAGTCAAATAAGTGAGGTATACTAAAATTCAAGGAAGGGAAGTGTATATTAACTCTTCATTCCTAGCCTAACCACCAATATATAAATTAATGAGACTTCCTTAAATTTTAATTTGAGGCTAGGTTTGAAAAACATTTCTGTAGTAAACAATACATATATTGACCTATTAAAAGTGTAGTTTATTTCAAGCGTAACTGAATTCCTTAAATATGGAACAACTTCTGGAAAACAGCCTTTATTACACTTGATATAATTCAAATAAAAGTTAATCAATTCTTAAGGAGTGCAAGTTGTTTTTTTTTTCCTATTGTGACCTTTTATTCCATTTCAAAACCCTTATTTTGGCTTCTATTATTATTGTTGTCGTTGTTGTTGGTTTGAGTTGGCTAAAGATTCTTTTGCAGCATCTTATTAAAGAGGAAAGAACATTAACTTTCATTGGAAAACAAAAATTACATCTTCATTCAAAATTGTGTTATGGGAGCATTCTCTTACTTTAATAAACATGTTTTTGTTTGTACCATTAACTGTGAGTCATTTGGATCTACAGAAAATAAAATCAATGCCTGTGACTTACAGTTTTATTTTCACTAAGGCCTCATCAGTAAGATGGAAAAAAAAATAAAGACAAAAATTCTAGCTCCTGAATTTCTTCTCCCTCTCAGTAAATACAGCCATCTCTCAGTAATATTTTCCATTTTGGAGGCACATCACCAAGAAGGTAATTTGTGAAAGGTAATTTGTCAGGACTTGTGATTATGTATTTCTTGGACCCATTTGATTTCCACCAAAGTCTTTCTCCCTGATTTTCTGGCTTTAAGATTTATTTTCAAATTCCTTTTGTATTTACAAATGATGTGCTTGACAGATATGTTACAAGGATTGTTATACATGCAATAGAGTGTTTTAAAAAATTACTCACTTTGCTTATAAGCCAGTTTATTGTCCTTTGTGCAAAGTAACAAGCCGTTCTGTCATGGATGAAAGATCTTGATTTGAGTGTTTACAGCGTACAACTCCTTCATGGCTGAAAGCTTCTAGTGATTTCAATCTTTCTGTCACCCATACAAATTCCGTATCTACATATAGAGTCTGATTACAATAGGTAAAGATTTATTTTTCAATTATTAGTTGCAATAGTTTCTTGATTAAATGTCTCTATTGCTAAGAGAGCTCCATCCTTTCAAGACCTCTACCACCCCTTCCACCATCACCCTTTACCCAGCTGCCATCAGAAAAATCATTACTTGACAATAAAACACCATTTCAGAAAGATTTTTGTTTGGATTGGGGCTGTCAGCTTATTTTAAATTAATTCTTTGATTTTTAACGTATCACTCAAGTTTAAAGACATTATATGTGACAATTCTGACTGTCAATTCTAAATGTAAATAGTTATACATTTAGAGAATTTTAAGGTTCATACTAGGGGTGTTCTTATTATGAATGAATAAACCAGGTTCTTACAATGGAAAAGCTACTGTCTGGGAGTGAGCTACTTATACTGACATTTTGGAACTACCACAGTTCCATTTAGTAAAATGTTAACATAGTAGTTTAACGGCAGGGGAAAATCTGACTCAATGCCTTTCTTAGCCAAAAAAACAGATTGGATAATGAAAAATCCTTATTGACAATAGGAAACACCCTGTTACATTTGCGATTACAGTGTTCCTCTTAATCCAGTATCTCAGTATGTGTTATTACCCTTGCAATCCTTATATTAATCTGCACTAATTGGGGTAATTCTTGCTCCCATTTTGAGAACTGGGAAATGAAAAAGTAACTTTTTTCAAGGTCACGTATTATATCTATGATAGAAACTGAAACAAAAATTTATCATTGCACGTTCCGTGCAATGTGTTTCTTAAGGAATTTCTGTCATTATTCTCAGTCAACTCTCTTAACCACTGAATAACTGCTTCTGACAAATCAATGAAGGTAACTACCAAGTCAAATCTAACACAGAGAAAGCAATAATAATAAACACCTAGCAGATGCATGGTGCTTGGCACTTTACAAAGTATTTTCACACCCATTATCTCATTTTTTTTAGAACAACCTTAGAAGCATGTAAGGTAGGTATTTTAATCCTTATTTTAGAGGTGTGGAATGTAAAACTCAGAGAGGTTAAATTACTCAGCCAAAATCACAGAGCTAGGAAGTAGAAGAGCCAGGATTCTAATGTAGATCTTTTGCCTCCAAACACTGCAATTTTAATACTAAAATATAGTGCCATCCAAAAACTTATAATTTGTAACTAGACAAATATCGAAGCATACTTGTCAAAACTCAAACATCATTTATCAGATAATTTCATTTTTGTTAAATGTACCTTATTCACAAAACTATGCATGTTAAGAAACAAAATATTCAGAAAACATAGATTTGAGAAACTGTTGTATCTGAGTATCTGTTCTATCCAATTATTTATATCCTAATGAATTTTCATATCTGTTATTTAGTTATCTAAGATGAATATTACTAACCACATTTTATATGTGAAGAAACAGACTCAGAAAGTTTTAATAACTTACCTCAGATTGCAGTTCGTAACTTGGTGGAGCCAGTATTCAAACCAATATCTGTCTTGTCCTCTAAGGCGTTGCTTTTTCCTAAGTCATGTAAACAGTCAATAAAAGAGTTATTTTACTGATGGTGGAATCCTTTCTCAACATATACATATATCAAACCATCATGTTGTACACTTTACATATATTGCAATTTTATTTGTCAACTATACTTCAAAAAATTTGGAAAAAAGTTACTTTGATATTGTAGGCTTCCCTGTACAGGAACTATTTGTATATTTCGCATATAAATGTTTTTGTTAAATATATTGCTAACTCTAACTGGGATTCCTCAAATACTTAAGAATTCAAGATCAGAGATATCTTGCAGAGCTTAAGGGTTATAGGGAGGGATTTAATGATAAGCTTGAGATGTATTCATACTTTTATTCTATATTTTAGAGTAAATGTGGAATAAACCTTTGCTGAGAATTTGTGTCAAACACTCTCCTGGACTCTGAGGATACAGAGATGTTTAAATCATGGTTCCTTCCCTTTAGAAGCTAATAGGAAATTAATTCATTCACTTATTCAAGAAGTATTTATTGAGCATCTAATAGAAAGATGGGAACAAAGAAAAAAAGGTGTATATCTACTTCAAAAGTTCGGTCACTCATAAAATAGAAGGGACTTACTTTCTAAAAGTCCTTAAGCATTATAGGTTTTCATCTTTAAAGTTCCATGTCAACTTTAAAATATTAGTTAAAAGAATCCCTTTCAAATGCTCCAAAACAAAGAGCAACGTTATTTACACTCATTCATGCTGCATAATGAATGTATATTGAAAGTCACCATCTGCCCAGTTTTGCTTAGTGACAAAGTGTTGTCAACACTGTTAATTACCAAAATCAGAAAGGATTTTGGATAGTTGAACTTCAATGTGACATCTTGGCCCAATTTACATATTACAGGAAATATGAGTCTTAACGATAATATATGTATGTGGTCATTTTAACTTATCCCAATAACCTCTGTTTATCTGGTCAAGCAAACAAAATATTCTAAGAAATTCCCTACCTTCATGTCCTGAGTTTTGTAAATCAATTAGTCAATAGCTCAGAGGGGATGAAATTAATCCATAAGGAAAGTACAAGGCTAAAAAACCAATAAATGCCTCTTATATCCCTCTCTCTGTATAATATTTTAACCTTAGTTCTCTGCTTTGTTGGCAGAGACTGTGAAATTAGATAATTCCTACCTTTATATGCTTCCAGTAATAATACTTTCACTAGTATGAGAATTTCAAGACACAATAAGTAAACCTTATGACATTTCTTCTTTTCTTTACCATTGCTGATGTCAATGTGTCAATAAAAGTTAGAATGTCTGATTCCTCCTAATCCTCCAATGCTTATAAAGCGACACATTTTATTTACACTTTTAAAATGCATATTTAATTCTTTTATTCTGTGAACATCAATATTTTTCTGCTCAGTGGATGAATATTGAGTAGGGCAACTTGCCAGCTCTCCACTGGAGAACTGGGATCTGGCACTCCCTACACTTTCAAAACACGCTCAAGCAAAGCTCCTTGTTCACATAGGGCTCACATTAAAAAGCAAACTCAAAATATCTTCAAACAACACGAGACACCCTGCTTTATGTACTTAAAGAAGGTCAGTAGTCTTTCTCATGCCAAGGAAAGCATATGATTTAAATTTCAGAACATGATTTCATCTAAAACTTGCAAAAATGTTTTTATTTGACTGGAAAGTTAAAGAAGAAAAGAAAGTTGTTGCTGTTTGCATATGTTAACTCAATACCTTCAGACATTTCTCTAACAACCACAAACTCTTGAATTCTCTATGGTGGGCAATGTAATTTTTTTTAAGCTAGTAGACTTGGGCTTCTCTGGTGGCGCAATGGTTGAGAATCCGCCTGCCAATGCAGGGGACACGGGTTTGAGCCCTGGTCTGGGAGGATCCCACATGCCGCGGAGCAACGGGGCCCGTGAGCCACAAGTACTGAGCCTGTGCGTCTGGAGACTGTGCTCCACAACAAGAGAGGCCGCGACGGTGAGAGGCCCGCGCACCGCGATGAAGAGTGGCCCCCGCTCACCGCAACTAGAGAAAGTCCTCGCACAGAAACAAAGACCCAACACAGCCAAAACTAAAATAAATAAATTAATTAATTTAAAAAAAGTTAGTAGGCTTTCAAAAGACATTTTGTACTTTTGTGATAAAATAGCTTATCTACCAACCAAATAAAGAGGTTTTGAAACTCCAGGGCAAATCGCAGTAGGTGTGGTGGTGAGGGAACAACTTTATGAACATACACAAGAACAGCATGTTTAAGCTCTTAATTTTATTACCGTAAATTTATTTTCATTTGTCTCTGTAACACAGCAGGAACAGAAGAGGGAGATTGCGTGCAAGCGAACAAAAATAGCTCATTTAAGTGCGTAAGTTCTGTAGATGTAAAATTAAGCTCTCCTTATTTTCAAAGCTCAGAAAGTTTTAAAGTAAATCATTAGATCTCTCTCGTTACCAATGACATGTTTCCATCTATTACCTTGTTTTCATTCTTTCTCCTCTTGAACATGCCAATTTGTACAAACAGAAAAGACACTGAACCAAATTTTTAAAACTTGAAAGTTCTTCTCCAATTCCCTTTGTGTGAACCAGAATACAGTCCAAAGGGGAGGCAGGTCATCCCAGTTTTTTTCTTTTTTTCAATTTCTTTAAAATTTTCTTTTCTGTTATTTTTTTAATAAAGATTGTATATGTTTAAGATGTGCAACGTGATGATTAGATATATATATATGCATAGTGAAAGGATTGCTACTATATTCATTGCAGCATTATTCACAATAGCCAACACATGGAAACAACCTAAGTGTCTATTCGTTGATGAATAAAGAATTTGTGGCATATATATGCAATGGAATATTATTCAGCCTTAAGAAAGAAGGTGATCTTGCCATTTCTGACAATATGGATGAACTTGGAAGACATTACACTAAGCGCAATAAGCCAAACGCAGAAAAAGAAAAACTGCATAATCTCACTTATATGTGGAATCTAAAAAAGTCAAATGCATAGCAGCAGAGAGTAGAATAGTGGATACCAGGGCAGGGAAGTGGATGAGATGTTGGTCAAAGGGTACAAGTAAAAGGGTCTGAGGTGACCAGTATAATCAATTAGAGTTGTTAATCTAGTTGCCTAGTGTTTTCACAACAGAGTAAGACTTTAGCTACTTACCAACCCAATGGGTTAAAAAGTTTAAAATTTTATTAAATCCTTAGTATCGTTATTCATATTTATTTAATAGCTACTGTGTGCAGTACATTAGAATCCACCCCAGTCAAATACAACATCAAATTGGTCTGAATGCAATTTTCTTGGAATTTTTAACCAGTTGTTTTGACATAATATAGACATGAACTAAGTTCTAGAAGTTCAAATTTCTTGAGTTTTTCTTATTTATTCTTGGGGTTTTCTTGTCCCATTAGCAATTTCATAGAACATTTGCATATGAAAGAATATGGTATTTCCCTTCAAGTTTCCCACATGCATAGATGATGCTTTCGCAAACCATGTCAACTCCTTATATTTCCACTATCACTTGGGCACAAGCGATATCTGTGGAGATTATATATATCTGCCTTCAAAAAGCAATGATGCTGAAGGCAGTTGTTTTTAATAAGCAGAATAGTTTTCCTTGCCAAGATAAGAAATGGTTAATAAAAGCATCTGGATGAGATGAAATTACAACAGCATCCCATCCTCTACCTTTCTCAATGCTCTATCCTCCATCCCTCTATATTTTTTATCTTTTACTAAGTTTCTAAAGAATGGGAATTATGATGGTGCTACAGTAGTTCCTGCCTTCCCTAATACCTACCACCATATTTTGTTTAGGAATTGTTAACATGATTTTTAGCATTGTTAAATTACAAATTCTACAGTCTACTTTATCCTTTATGTCTTCCAGTATAAGAAACCAAAGAATATTAAGGTTTTGTACTTGTGACTGCTATTATGAGGAAATCAGAAGATAGGTATGTCTCAAAGGAACTTTTCAAGTTAGGAGGATGTGCTTCTTTCATTGTTTTTCTTTAACTGAGCCATCTTAAATTCATTTGTTCAATACTGAATCAATTTAGAAATCCACATCTTCACTTTCCTTTGTCTTCTCTTTTTAAATTTTCTTTTCTCTGTCAATTCTTAAGCTTAGAATTTTGTAGCCACTTGAGTAGTTTTTCTCCATCTCTTATGCCCAGGCAATACTCAAGTCTTGTTAGCATTATTTAGACATGTTTATACCTTAACTTTCATTTCCAGAGAAAAATGTCATTCTAAAACACTATTCCCCTGTGAATGGATTATTACAGCCTACTTGTCTCTACAGTCTTTTTTCTCCCTGATTAAGCCCACTCAGTAAACCATGGCTAATCTAATTTCCTTTAAATGATACACCCATCATCTCATTCATCTTCTCAAAAACCTATGGTATTTCCCTATTTACCAGTACTACTCTGCATGACTTCCAAAGCCTTCTATAATTGGATGATCCTTAGCTTAATGTTCAAGTCAATTTCCCACTTTTCCATAACACAATTACTCCGCTTTCATCAGGCTATTTTCTACACTGTGCTGCTCATGTTATCCAAATAACCTTCAAGGTTCAAGAAGGTCACAGCTCCTCCATGAATTCTTCTCTCTGTGCCACAGCCTATACTGAGTAATTTCCTTCACAACCCTCCTTTATGACTCCTTGTGTTGGCACTTAATTTTATAGTCGTGAATTTTAAAAATTATTATAAATGTTATGTTATTTTCATCTTATCTTCCTAACCAAAGTAGGACGGCATGGGCCATTATTCATTTTCTTGCAGATGTTCTACACAACCGAGAATATCATTATATACGTACTAGATCCTCAATGAGTATCGATTGATAAAGAAACTGTCAATATTTATTGATAAGGAGAGTTAAATGAGTTAAATCTCACTTCTGAATTTTTGACTTACTGCCATCAGATCATCCACCCAGCAAATGAGCACACTTGCCACGTACACCTTCTTCCATCATTTAATTTAACAGGAGAACACAAGTGTTTCCTTGCTTAATATGGCCTGCCAATTTATAAAACTTTACCAAAATTGAGCTAATAATTTATGCTTTAAAAACAGAGACTTTGGCAATTTTGAGATTCTGTATATTGTGTAGATTGACAGTCATCATCTATTTTACACTGTGGTGGTTGACATTTCTATAGCATACAGATCAGACATGCTATTATTTTTCTTTTCATCATCACATGTGTAGCCTCCCATTCTGAAATTCATAGTTTACAAAGATATATAACACACCTATATTTTTCAGTTCCAGTCTTAATCACAAATTTTCAGAGTAGGACAGAACCTTAGAGTTTATCTAATTCAAATGACCAGTCTAATGCTTGAATCTTTTATATGAAAGTTATTCATTTATTCAACACATAGTCACTGAACACCTCACATGTACTAGTCACTAAAGCAGATAGTACTTGACTACACATAGTAACTTGCAACTCTCAATGGCGTGAAGCCGCCCATTCTATCAGATAATGCCTTGTTGGAGAGGTCTCCCTTGTATTTCCCTGAAATATGCTCTCTGGAATTTCCTTTGTTTATCTCATTTTAGTTATTAGGACACTATAAAACAATTCTAGTATCTGTTCTGCAGGACAAGCCATTAGTATTTAAGATAACTCTCATGCTACCCTACAGTAATATTTCTCTTCTCTCTGTCACAACACTTCAACTCTTTCCAGTTTCCCGATGATCTGGTTCCAAGTCTCCTCACCACCCTGATTGTTCTGCCCTAAATATGTTCCAGTGCTGTTCTTATCAAGCTTATCAGATTTAATGACCATATTTTGCTACATCCCCTTTACTGAAATTAAACTCATAGGTAATATAGCCTACCTACACACATCACCTATAAAAGTCTATATAATTCTTGAACTTTAATATAAATGAGACATTCAATGAAATAGATTTATAATAAATAACATATTTTGCAATGTGTAAGTTACAACTAAAAACTTTTTTAAGACAAAAATCACCCCAAGTTTTCAAAGTGTCCCCTGGGGGTCAGCAGCCACCCCCACAATGCCCTTTTCCAGCGGGTCTAAAGTTTTTTAAAATAAGGTGACTAATTTTGAATGCAGCCCTTCGTATGTAATCTAACGTACTCATAAAGAGTAAAATTATCTTTTGCTTCTTCTACGTACTGCACTTCTATTATCACAGTCTAAAATCAGAGGACCTTTCTTATTCACTCTTTGGGATTATTATTAAATAAAATCCCAAAGTCCTTTAACATGGATTTCTAAGTGTGAAGCCATGTCATTTTGCTTTTATACTTAAAAATTTTTAATATGCAAATTCAGCACATATTCCCATTAAATGTCACCATGCTAGATTTGGAACATTGCCCCAATCTATTGAGATTTTTGAATCATGTTTGTTATGTTTCATATTCATTCTGCTTCCCAGTTTAATTTCATCTCTAAATTTCATCAATATTCCTTTTATGTCCTTATCAAAAAAAAAAAAAAAAAGACTGGGAGAGAGAACCACTTAGCTAACTTCTAGGAAATGTACTGAGAATATTATAGCAGAGTTGAGACAACATGGCTATCTATTTAAGAATGCTTGCTCTAGAGTCAGCACTGGGTGCAAATCAAAGCATTGCTACTTTACTGGCTGTGCAAACTTGGAAAACTCTGTGCCTCAGTTTCCTCATCAGCCAAATGGGGTTGAATACAGTACTTCCATAGACTTGTTTTAAAGAACTAAGATAATCTTCTATGGGTCTGGTGCTTGGCAAATGCTCAGTAAATGTTTTAATGTTTCAAGAGCTCAAGTCATGTACTTGTTACCATGTTGAGTCACTAGCCCAGCCATTGTTCTGGTTGAATCAACTATGTACAAATCTGGGAAACATTTTCCCCCAATGAATAAATTATTTATTGCTATGCAAAAAATTACCCCAGAACATAATAGCTTAAAACAACACACATTCATTATCTCACAGTTTTTGTAGATCAGAAAAATCTGGGCACAGCTTATGTGCGTTTCTATGGCTCAGAGTGTGTCATCAGGCTGCAAACAAGATGTCAGCCTGGGCTGTGGAGTCATCTCATAGCTCACCTGGGGGCAGGGGAGGGGGAATCCACTCCCACTCATGTGGCTGTAGGCAGGCTGACATCAAGTCCTTTACCAAGTGAGTCTCTCTAAAAGGCAACTCACAACGTGGCAGCTGGCTTCTCTCTCACAGTGAGCCAGTGAGAGAAGGGGGGAGATGGACGTCACAGTCTTTTGTAAATTACTCATGGAAGTGACATCCCATCATCTTTGCTGTATTAAATTGATTAGAGTCTAGTCACTAGGCCAGTCAAATGCCTAGTGGGGATTATATAAGAGTATGGAAACTAGGAGGCAGAGCTCATTGGGGACCATCTCGGAGGCTATGTACCACAACTAGCAAGATGCTGGCAGGGCAAAATAGGAAGGCTGGGGATCACCCAGATTGGGGTAGCTTTCCAAATCACTCAGTGGCCAGGCACCGAGACTGTAGCATATTGACTTACCTCATGCCACACTCACCACTTTTATGGTACTGGCAAAGGCCCAGAAAAGAATATTGTAGCGGACACAGTGCAATGGGGGAAAGGACACTGGCCTGGTTGGAATCTCGCCTCTGTCACTTACTAGCTATTTTACTTCACTAAACCTGAGTGTCTTCATCTATAAAATTGAAAGAATGCCCTCTGTTACACAGATTCGTTGTGAAGTATAGGATAATATACGTAAAATCTGTAGTGCAACACAGGTTATCAAAACCTGGAAGCTATTATAAACAAATATATATATGATATATATATATTTTATATGTACTATATATATATTTTATATGTACGATATATATCATATTTTATATGCACGATATATATATCGTATATCTATTTAAATAGATGCAAATATATGTAAATAATAATTTTTAATTTAAAAAATATATGTGATGTACACACAGGTTCTGGCAAAGTTCCCGATACATAGTAGTTATCCATGTAAGTGTTTGGTGAATGAGTTCGGTCTCCTATCCTTCCATTCTGCCTCTTTGTCACACTAGAATGACAATTCATTGAAGGGAAAGACTTTATGTCCCATTAATCTTGGTATTTCCTAATATCTAATGCCTTCTAGCATATCACAGGCATGTAACAAATCCTTGTTGAATAAATACAACCATTAATCATTAATCATTCACACTGCAATCTACCTTATTGTCCTAGCATCTTGCCCATTTTTTTCCATTTTTTTCACAAGCATATCTGTGATCATTTCAAACGCATATTCCATAATAGGGCTCTTTAGTTAGAGGACATATTGTAAAGTAATTGTTTCTTCTTTAATTTATATCCCAAAGAACAGTATGATATGGTCTACCTGAAGGAAATTAGGATATGAGCAAAATCAGTATTCTGCATTCTTCCCTCATTTCCAGCTTTTTCTCTTTTCAAAATATTTTAACCATTTTCTCCCCTTCTATTCTCTTCCTCATGTCCTTTTCCTCTAAGCAATCCTTCCTGTCTTTGATCCTCCTGATTCTGATGACAAGTAATAGTTTAATGTATATTCATGTATTTACATTTCAAGAGTCCTATTGGAAGAGGAATCCCTAATGGTGAAATGTAATATATTGTGGCACCTAAAGGGGGGCACTTGTAGAAATATTGGGGTTTTCTTCTCTGTCCCTTAAATCTCGACATTTCCTATACTACATTAGTCTATGATAATTATAACTTTAGGGTTTTTAACTAATGGAGATTTTTGTTGTTGCTGTAGTTCAGAGTTCACAGGTAATAATCCTTTTATATATTTTATGTGCCTCCTTTCCATAATTAATTGAAGTAGTTTTTTTTTTTTTTTTTTGTGGTAAGTGGGCCTCTCACTGTTGTGGCCTCTCCCGTTGTGGAGCACAGGCTCCGGACGCACAGGCTCAGCGGCCATGGCTCACGGGCCCAGCCGCTCCATGGCATGTGGGATCTTCCCGGACCGGGGCACGAACCCGTGTCCCCTGCATTTGCAGGCGGACTCTTAACCACTGTGCCACCAGGGAAGCCCTGAAGTAGTTTTAAAAAATAAAATTCAAAGAAAATTAAAATCAGGTCAAGAAAAAGTGGAAAAGTTGATATAGCTGCTATAGTTAAGTATCAAGTTTGCCTCTGTGCTTCCTAGCGGCCAAGGGGAAAAAATTAAATGATTTTTACTATATACTGTACACATATTGTGTGCCAGGAACTTTGCTAGGTGCACTGACATTGTATCTATCTTCACTACAGCCACGGAGAGTAGATGTTATAATCCTCATCTTACAGATGAAGTTACTGAAGTTGGAAAAATGATCTTGCCCAGTGTCACAAAACTAAACCCTTAAGTGGAGCCAAGATTCAAATCCAAGGACTCTCTGACTTCATAGTCTGCACTCTGATATAGTTCTCAAGGTCAGAAAGGAGGAAATATAATAATTCCAGAGATAAAGGCTTTTGTCATTATATTATAAAATTAATTTTCTGTGTGACATTGTATAAAGGGGACATTAAACAATGTGATGAACAGTGCCCTTCATAACAGATTTACAATAAATGCAGAACGAATATCCGTATAGCTGTTTGGCTATTTTTTTTAATGACCTTTGATAACTGCCTAAAGCATAACATTAAAGTGCAAGCGAGTGAAACTGATTCAGCAAATACTAAGCTAATATGATCCTATGATACAGTCTCCTGGTGGCCTAAGGTGATTCAAGAATAAAACTGAAAGTATGTGAATCAGCCTTCAGAATGCTATTATATTTTATTAGCAAGGGTTTGGATAGAGGCCGAATTCATTTGTTCATTCATTCAGCAAAAGTGCATGGGCCATCTATATGCCAGGCAGTGTGCTAGGTTCTGGGGATCCAAATATATTTTAAAAAATATTTCTACTTCAAAGGGGCTTGCACTTATTTTAGAATTAGATGAGTCAATGCCTGCAATGAAGTAAGTTAATTGCTATAATGGAAGTATGTACGTACTGTACAAAAAAAGATGCTCTTAGGCCTATCTGGTAGAGTCAAAGAAGTGATCATAGTGGAGAAGGTAATGTTTGACTTGATGGTAGCAAAAGTTCTTCCCTCCAAGCTGTGTTCAGTTAGAAGTGGTTGATCAAACAGCATGAAGTTTTGGGGTTCTGATGTACCAGTTAAACAGAGATCCAGGGTCTCTAAAATTTCTGTCAGTATTATTCAACAAACACCGATTATTTCTATGACATGATAAATACTGGAGATACAGTAGTGAGCACAATGGATACTGCCTCTGTCCTCACGAAGTTTTCATTCAATATTTTGGTAGATACAGACATTAAACAAAGAGTCACAGAAATAACCATGCCATTTCACCTGTGGTGAATGCCATGAAATAAAGTTAAGGGGATCTCCATGTATAATAGATCGGACCTAGTCTGGGTAGTCAGAGTTTCCATAAGAAAGTGATAACTTACCTAAAATCTGAAGGATAAGAACTTAACAAGGTCAGGTATCTGTGGGGGTTAAAAGGTGGGAAGACCTGCAGGTAGAAAGCTTTCCAGGCAGAGAGAACAGCATACAAAAAAGGATCTGAGGCATGAACTTATGTAATGTCACTGAAGAAATTAAAAAGGGCCAGTGTGTCTTGGAGCAGAAAAAGCAATGAAAAGAAGGTAGAAATGTAGCTGGAGAACATAAGTCAGATCATGCTGGGTCTCATAGGCTGTGTTAGAGATTTTGGTCTTTATCCTAAGACAGTAGGAAAACACTGGTTTGTTTAAATCAGATCAGTGACATGGCCATATTTGCATTTTGAAAATATCACTCTGGCTGCAGTGTGGAGAGTTTAATGGAGGAGAGCAAAAGTGGTTGCAGGAAAATCAGTTAGGAGGCTACTGTAGTTGTCAAGTCAAGACGAAACAGTAGCTCAGGAAAGGGTGGTAGCAGTGGAGAGGGTGAGAATTGAGTGGATTTGAAAAATGTTAGAAGATAGATTTGGGACCTGAAGATGAGGAGCATTGGGTTTCAAGGATAATTCTTAGGACTCAAGTTTACACAGCTGGACTGATGGTGGTGCTATTCATTAAGATAGGAAACAGTAAAAGATCAGGTGCATGGGAGTCACATTCAAGATCCTGAGCTTATACATGCTGAGTTTGAAGTTCTTTCTTGATGTCCAAAATGTCAAGCAGAAAGTTGGCCATGTCAGTTTGGGACAAAGATAAAAAGTTGGGAGGCACTGGTATATATGGTGTAGTTGAGGCTAGGTGTAAGTGGGTATCTAAGTTAGGGAAAGTAATAACTGGGTATCTCTATCCAGTTAAGACACTACAGAACATGGAATAGAATTGTTTATCAATGAACTTTACGGGCTTCCTTTATGTACCCATCTGACATTAGAGTGTGATCTATATACATTTTTACAGTCACTTCTGTCCAATTTAACTACTATCATCAGTGGGCAATGCCCCCAATCAAAGAAAAGATCTATTTTTTGTACAGTGGTTCATCTACTAGCATACTATAAAGTTGTTCCTACAATACATTCTTCCCATATGAATATTTATCTATAACTCTATAGATAACCCTAACACTAACCCTATAGATTGGACAGAATGTTTATCTATAGGTTGGATAGATAATGGAGATTGATGAGCTGTATGTGAGCAGACAAGTAGCTAGCTCTCCAAATATTTTATCCCTGTGTGTACTAGTGTATAAGTGTGTGTTGCGCTGCAGTTCACACTCAAAAACCCCCTTTCTGCAGCTTCCAAGTTGTCTTCATAAAGTTAAATAAGGGAAAGGAGGGAAAGCCATTAGGGTTTAAGAGAAATTTATTAAGAGCTTATAGTCTTCCAGACACTGTTCTTAGTGGGTTTTATGTATTAACTCATTCAATCATCAAAACTACCCCAGGACATAGGTGTTATTATCCTATGTTTATAGATAAGGGAATAAATCCAAAGAAAGTATACTAACTGACCCAGTTCCAAGACCAGAAAACCACAGAAACAGAATCAAACCATGTTATGTGACTTCAAAGTCTACTCTCTTAACCACTACACTGTTGTGCCTCCCATAAAACATATAACCAGCATCGAATCTACCCTCTCAATAAACAAAGTCCAAGCTTGGGCTCTGACACATTTCTTCCTCTTAGAGAAGATAGAGAGAGAAAGGGCAAGGAAGAGGTCAGAGAGTCAAAATTGCCTCTTTCCCTATAATTCTGTTTCTAGTAAATGAAATAATGTGATAAATCTTTCCGTTATTCCCCCATCTGACAGCATATGCCTTTAGTAGTGCCTTTGTTGGGGGAAACATAGCCTGCTGAGTCATCTCCACCAGTTTCTGCATCATGAGGTTTGGAGGAAGCCTCCCATCTGACTACAAACCAGGTTCACAGCTGCTTATCTTAGGAGGCTTGACAAGGTCACAGCTTGAAATGCTATGGCTGTATTATAATCAGAGATTAAGTGAAAATGTATTCAATTTAATCATTCAAGAATAGTTTGCCTTGTGTCTGTTATAAATAACAGTGTATCATTATCATATATTATTTTCAAACAAGCTTAATTAACTATATTTCTTTTTTTATTTAGTGCCTTATACTTGTTGATAAAGATAATGGAAAAGCTATACATACAAATATAGACAAGATGTCAAAAATATTCTTGAGGATAGCCTTGCTTTACATCTATATACAATGTATCAGAAACAATTATAAACCTCATTTCTGAAGACAAATGCCTTTATACCTGACAATGTGCTCCAATCTCTAAAGCCTGTATTTGTAAGATCTATTTTTGTATAGAAGAATGTGAAAAGAAAGTTTCAGAATTGATCAGTTCTTCAAAAAGACTTGTTGCTAACCTTCCAATTTTCTTATTACCCTGGCTTTCTCTTTCAGTGCCTTTGTCCTGAGACTGTTTTAGTTTTGAAGTGAAAAATAGTAATATTTTCAAAATAATTTAAGTCATATTTAACAACCAAGTTTATGTTCATTATATCACAGTAAAATATCTTCGGCCTTAACTAATTTTAAACTGGTAATCTAACATTTTTTGGCTAGACAGATACTTTTCTTCATTCATAGATTAGAAAGGTAGACACAGTTGATAAAATTATTCAGTAGGCTGAAAAGAAACACATATAAATATAGAGAGATAAATTGATATAGATAATAATTCCACATAACTTTTTTGAATATATATAGATAGATACCTATATTGAAGTTATATATATATATATATTTATATAACTTCAAACAAGTTATGTGGCAATATCACAAATCAATTCAAATCCTTCACTTTCTCCCTTAAGTAATTTGATTTCAAAATATCTTACTTGTGATTTTTTGATATTTCATTTTGTTTTCTCTCCTTTCTTCTATTAGTTTATCAACAGGACAATCAAGTTTTACAAACCATTTAGTGCATATCTAGAAGGATGTGATGGTGTGAAAGAAGTAGAAAACATTACCTAACCCCTTGAGGAGTTTACAATCTGATTAAGAAAATAACATTTAAACATATTAAGTGATTAGAGAACAGGATAAGACAGTGCCCTGAAACCACACATAAAGGCCCCTATCCAATGGAGGGGAATATCGTGTAGGGGAGATAGGTGAGGCTAATACAAATTTATCCGGGTATATGTTAGTAGCACAAAGCAGTAATGAATGTACAAATAGATTAGTAAGGACTGACAAGATGTTTACACTCATACACACAGTGGTCTTCACAGGTAACAAAAAGTAATGGAGACCCTGACATTCAGAGGGCCATGCAGACATCTGAAATTTTATCATCAGGCCATTACATCTACTGCTTTAACAGTAAATGTACTGTGCATGACTTTATATATTATCAGACATTGTGTTTTCCTAAAAATGGAAGCAATAAAATGTAAATAAAGGTTCAAATTTGTAAGTTGACATAAAAAACTGTAAATCTCTCAACATAACTTGGCTCTGGTCTGGAAGTTTTACATCTTTAAGTACAAAGCTCAGAGAAATTTGAAAGTGCAGACATAAATGAAATGAAATGCGTTTCATGTATTGTATTCCAGATAAAATTAACACACTTCATTTATCAATACAAAATAGTAATCTGCACACTGACTACAAACACATTACTATACATAAATATTGCATATTTATATTATCAAAAAAGTGGAGACATAATACCAGGACAATTTATATGGGTGTTATTTTTACCAAACAAAAACCAAACAAATGTAGGCATATATTATTACATTTCATAAATATTAATTTAAAAGAATTTGTAAAAAAATGTGCTTCAGAGATCGTATTTTTGCCTTTAAATATTCTACGGAAAGTGTTATACATAATTTGCATTCAGTATTTATTCATGTATTTTAGAAATTGTGGCTGTCTCTCAAAAATGCACAAGATGCAACACCTGTAAAATTTCCATGATGGGGTAGTTTACACAGTTTTTAAAGAGGCAGAAATAGAAAAATTGTATTTATAGAATAATATAGAGTAGTTGTTAGGCTTAAAAGCTTTGGAGTCAGACCGGGATTCACAACCCGACTTTACCATTTACTAGCTGTGTGACCATGGGGGAGTCATCATTACTCTTTCTGGGCCTCAGTTCTCTCATTTTAAATTATGGCTATAAAAATAGAACCTACGTCACCAAGCTATTGTGAGACTGAATGCACATAAAGCATTCGAAGTGTTTAGCACAGCCCTCCAGCCCATGACACAAACAGGCTCTCAATAAATAATAGCTGTTATAAGAATTATTTTTACAATTGAAATATGTCTGTATCTATCTATCTATCTATCTATCTATCTATCTATCTATCTATATCCCCAAACGTTCAGCCTATTTGTTCTACCACAACAGTAAAAAATATGCCATGAAGTCTTACTGTATAATATCCATTTTTCTGAGGTTGAATTAAAAAAAAAAAAAGGAAAACATCATGGTAGGTTAAGTTAAAGGAATTTGCAGTCAGTTATTCTCGAGTAACATCAGTTCTAATTATGAAGTTGTCAGCACTCTTTTCATTGTCAGGTCACTCCCTATCCACCATCCTCACCCACATCTTGATATCGCATTAAACATGGGGAGGAATATGGGGGAGGAGTGGGCACTGGGACTTCGCAGCTGGACTGGAGTGGTGGGAAGGACCCATGGTTTACTTACTTGGAGTTTGTGCATTTGAGGTGGGGTCGCAAAAAGGGCTTGGTGAAGGGGCATAAAAGCAGCAACAAAGTAACTCCCATGCTTTCCACTGATGGATCAGAAAAGTTAATCCACCTCCCCTCCCCATATGCACCCACTGAGCAAACACAGTTTTATAGCAGAAGATTGGGGTGTGTGCAGAGTTGGTATCAGCCACCAGCCACTTGTAACTCTGCGTAACTGAGCATGCCTGGATAGGGGCTTGCCACTGCGGCTGCTCTGAAGCTGCAGAGCCACGTATGGACCGTCGTCCAAATCCTTAGACTGCTAAACGCATGCTCTGAATTCCTACTCTTCACCACTGTGTTTATGTGGTTATATCCTTTTGGAAAGTTCTTCACTATGCGATTCTGGAAATCCTGTGCATCCCTCAGGGCCCTGCGCCAACGTCCCAGGGGGCCTCTCACACATGACAGGGCTCTGCCCAGGCTCCCCGGGCTTCTCCTGAGACTGACAATGAGGACTGACCCTTCCCTCCCCAGAGCAGAGAAAGGGGTATCCCTCAGTCTTCTAGCCCTCTTCCAGTCAGCTCCACCGCCTGAGGGCTCTGAGGTTCAAGAGAAGTCAACACCCTGAACACCCACGCCCATCCTCAGTGCCGTCCCCTCAGATCCTGAGGCTTCCCTCTTGACCACAGGGTCCTAACCCCACCCCGGCGGGAAGTGGAGCCTGGGGAACTACATTTGGAATGCACCCCTCAAAGATTCTGGTGCAGGAGCTCAGGGGACTCAATTTGACAAATACAGGGAAAAACTGGTTTAAAAATAGGTTGAAAAATTTTAACAGACACCGGTAGAGGGGCTGAGACAGGAGGGGCTGCAGGCGAGACCTAATGGGGAGGGCCTCTTTGCCTCTGCCAAACACTACCATCCCTGGTCAAGTTCACTATCTAATTGCAGCAAAGAGTCTCCCGAAATTGCACCAAGGGCACATTTGTTTCTTCGACAGATAACTTCAGCGCTCCTTCTAGCCTCATACTTGACTGTATTTTAGCTTTCAGAATTATTTAAGTAAGGATTTTAAGAAGGCTACTTGGTTTCTGTCCAGAGGGTAGTGAAACTCCCCAAGTAGGATATCAGGGGGCATGGGCAGGCGCACTAGATGTGTCCACACGGAGAAGCCTTGGGAATCCCGAAGCGCTGGTCCTGGGTGAGTCTCCCCCTCCTCGCGGGCTCCACTTCCCCCCCTCGCTCCCGCACCTATCCCACCCCTCCCAGTCCGGCGTGTGCTATCCTGTACCCCAGGCCCGCTCCCCCCGCCGCCTCCGCCCCCTCACACTCGCCCCCCGCGTCGTCCTCGTCCCACATCGACTTCGCTCCCGCCGCGCCGCCGGCCGCGCTTCCCGCCCTCGCTTCGATTCGCGCCGCCGCCACCCCAGCCGCCGCGCGCCGCCTGCGCTCCGCTCCCCCCGGCCACCTCTCCTCGTCCGGCCCGGCCGCCCTCGCCTCCGTCGCCGCCGCGCCCCGGACTCTGTTGGCTCCGCGCCCCGCGGACGCCCCGGCCCCCGGCCGACGCAGCCGTCCCCGCCGCCGCCACTCGCCCGCCGCCCACCATGGCCCCGAGGCAAACAGGTAGCAGGAAGCGGAAAGCGCCGGCGCTCGCGGCGTCGTCGCTGGGCTCGGCGGCGGGTGGGGACGGGCCGCTGCCTCCCAAGAAGCCCAAGCGGCCGGCGGCGCTGCGCTCGCTGCTGCACTACCTGAAGGGCCGCGAGGTGGGGGCGCGGGGCCGCGCCGGGCTCCCGGGCTTCGAGGGCAAGCTGCGCGGCTACGCGGTGCGGAAGCTGCCCGAGCTGCTGAGGGAGCGCGAGCTGGCGCTGGGCACCCTCAACAAGGTGTTCGCGTCGCAGTGGCTGAACGCCAGGCAGGTGGTGTGCGGCACCAAGTGCAACACGCTCTTCGTGGTGGACGTGCAGTCGGGCCACATCACGCGCATCCCCCTGATGCGGGACCGCGGGCCCGGGTCGGCCCGCGCCCAGCCGAACTGCGGCATCCACGCCATCCAGCTGAATCCCTCCAAGACGCTTCTGGCCACCGGGGGCGAGAACCCCAACAGCCTGGCCGTCTACCAGCTGCCCACGCTGGACCCCGTGTGCCTGGGCGACCGCCACGGCCACAAGGACTGGATCTTCGCCATCGCCTGGATGAGCGACACGGTGGCCGTGAGTGGCTCCCGCGACGGCACCGTGGCGCTCTGGAAGATGGACCCCGACATGTTCCACGGCAGCATCGCCTGGCACAACGACGCGGGCCTCCCCCTGTACGCCCACATCCGTCCCAGGGACGTGCAGACCATCCCCAGGGCCAGCACCAACCCCAGTAACCGCAAGGTGCGGGCCCTGGCCTTCAGCGGCAAGAACCAGGAGCTGGGAGCCGTGTCCCTGGACGGCTACTTCCACCTGTGGAAAGCCCAGAGCAACCTGTCCAGGCTGCTGTCCATCAGGCTGCCCTACTGCCGAGAGAACGTGTGCCTGACCTACTGCGACGAGTTGTCCCTGTACGCGGTGGGCTCCCAGTCCCACGTCTCCTTCCTGGATCCGCGGCAGCGCCAGCAGAACATCCGGCCCCTGTGCTCCCGAGAGGGCGGCACGGGTGTGCGCTCCCTGAGCTTCTACCAGCACATCGTCACCGTGGGCACGGGCCACGGCTGCCTGCTCTTCTATGACATCCGCGCGCAGACGTTCCTGGAGGAGAGGGCCTCGGCCAGCCCGCACTTCTCTCCGGGGCCCGCAGGGAGGAAGCTCAAGCTCACCTGTGGCAGAGGCTGGCTCAACCACGATGACCTGTGGGTGAACTACTTCGGTGGCATCGGCGAGCTCCCCAACGCGCTCTACACGCACTGCTACAACTGGCCCGAGATGAAGCTCTTCGTCGCTGGGGGGCCTCTCCCTTCCGGCCTCCACGGGAACTATGCCGGCCTCTGGAGCTAAGGATGGCCTCCGTGTCCTCAAAGTGCCCAGATACACCTTCCAGTCCCCTCTCGATTTCCTCCTTCACTCTGTGTTTGTGCTTTTACTCTGTGTGGCTTTTATCTTCCAGGTGGAAAGGGCCCAACTTACCTCTGCTCAGTGTATTAGGCAAAGAGAGAGAAAGAAACAGAAGGCAAAAGTGGTCTCTTGGGCAATCAAAACTTGGCTTTCAGATTTTTCTGCACCTCCTCCAATATCACCATTTTTTTTTTTTTTTTTTGCCTCTCTTACAAAGAATTTGACTAATCCTTAACTGTGTTCTGAGTGATTCACATATGCTGTTTCTCTTGGCTGATGTAGTCATGGTTCCGACAACAATTTAGTACTTTAGTTTTATCAATATTTCAACAGTATGTTCAGGTCTTTTACACATTTCAGATGTATTTCTGGAAAATGTGTGCAAAAAAGTGTCTTTTGGGCTGGTCTGAGGAACAACCCATCATGTAACAGAGCAGGTTTATAGCCCTGCTCCAATTAGAAAATGCATTTCAAGTTCTAGATTGCCACCATTTGGGGTATGTTTCATTTGGAGGTTGGAAACTCAGTGTTTGTTGTTTGTATATTGTTGGTGTATAAAATACTTTAAAATATGTTCTCTTTGTTAAGAAATCTTACAATGATGTTCATCCTATTAATCACAGTTTTGATTATTTAGTAGAAATTTAGCCTTCTTGTTTAAATCTGCTGTATTATGGCCTGCTTCCTTGGGTAGCATTTATGGTACAGATTTTAAGAGCTAATCAAAACTGGCCTATATGTGGCAGGACAATCAGGGAGGTACTTTTTGGGGTAAACATTTCTTTACATTTCAGGTAACACTATCCAGGCAGCCATTTACAGAGAAAGGCTGACTGTTGTGCTCAATGCAGGTGTTGACAATTTTTTATTGTATACCTGGATAAGTCTTCTATCTGGATTGAGTATATGATGTATTGCAGGAAAAAAAAAATAAAACATATTCAGCATTTTAGTAATTAAGTGCTAGGCTGAAGTTTTTGAATGCTTAAACATACATTTTACTTTTTCTTAATTGTCCTTCTAGGACTATATTTATCAAAGTCAAAATCTTCCAGGAGAGCAACTGAAGCTGAAATATCACCTATGCATACAGTACTCTGTACATTTGTTTTTGAACAGCAAACTTATTCTATTATGGGTTAAAACATTCAATGACATCTTCAATACCTTATCTAAATATACTTGCTACAGGTTAGGACAGTTAGGGGTCTTGTCGTGCTTTTAAGATGATTTAACACACTGGTTTTCATTTACACAAACATACATATTGTGCTTATAACCACCTACTCACATATACTGTGTATTTGTGTATATGTATATGTTACTTCCCATGTGAGGAAAAGGCATAGATGTATGCCATTTTACATATGCAGATATTTCATATATTTTAAACTACATCTATCAAGACTTCCCACTTGGTCTCTATTTTTGTTTTGTTTTATTTTAACTTAAGTAATACTTGCATATGAAAAAAGAATCATACTTTATAAAAGGTGTATAGTGAAAAGTGAGTGTCATACCCCAAGTTCCCATAGCTCAAAGGCAGTACATCTTGTGTGTCTATCCATTTAGAGATAGTCTATACATATATAAACACATATGTATGTGTGTATGCAATTTTTACACAAATGGTAGCACATGTTTTACATACCTGTGCCTTTTTTATCACAAAACCTTAGAGTCTTTCTCATACATATCTACCTAATTCATTTTAATTGTATATTATTCCCTAAAATATGGCTGGAACATATTTTATTTCTTCATTACACTTTTGATGAGCATTTATATTGGTTCTTATTTTCTGTTACTATGAACTGTTCTGCAATGATTACTTAGGTGCATACATCTTTATGCACATGTGTAAGTGTATCCGCAGGGATAAATTCCTAGAAATGAAATTTCTGGGTCAATTTTATATTTAATAGCCATTGCCAAATTACCCTCCAAAGAGGTCCTATCAACTTAACCTCCCATAAGTAATGTATGCAAGCCTGCTTTACCACACTCTTGCCAACAGTGTGTCATCAAATTCTGTGCTCTTTGCCAATCAGATATCCACTTGATCTTGATCCTTTGTTTCTAAGTCACTGTGGCTGAGTTAACTAGATTTGTGGTCAGAGTACCAAGTAGGTTCTGAAACAAAGATCAAGAATATGAGGAAATGAGGGCAAGCAATAAAAATACTGTCAAACCAAAGGCAGAGAACACCTACAGTTCAGGTTCACATATCTGCAGATGGATTATAAAAGACTACATTTCTTAAATGCTTAGCTGGAGCTAGTAGCGTTTCCTGGTTTATTGCACCCTGGTTTCTCTTGTATTCAATGCATCACATGTCACTGAAGAAAATCCAAGAAGGAGATGATGAGAGCCTGCGCTAGGATATTTGAGGTAAGTGTGGAGAGGGAGGAAGGTATTAGAAAAATGAGGGGAAAATTAAGTGAACAAGCAGTATTTGGTATTTCACGTGAAGGGTGAAGAAAGCCAAAGAATTTAGGTGGACTCTAAGGCTCTGAGATTGAATGCAAATGAATAGTGGCAACAAATGAATATAGAAAATATAGCCACAGATGATACACGTGGAGGGTGATTAACTCAATTGCGGACATGTTGAATTTGCGGTGCCTATTTGGCATCAGGAGAACACACCCAGTGAAGAACTGGTTATATATTCCAGAATGAGATTTCTCATTGCTGGGAAGATGAGTGATATGAAACGCTGGGAAACGCTCCCTTTTAGGGGCAAGCAGAATGGAAAAGCCTATAAAAGGGGGGGGATATAAAATAGAAGAGGCTTATTTTACTCAAATGCCATGACCTCATCAGCATGAGACAACAAATATTTCTAATTATTTTATAATTACAATAACTTTTGAGTCTCCACCTCAGTCACAAAAGGCCAGTTTTACTGCTGGCACCAGTATGCCTGGCAGTCATGCCAAAGCCCTGGCAGCCTCACAGAGGTGGAGTATCACCTCATCACCAGCTGCTACTAGCCTGTGTTTGAGTTCCTGCCTCAATCCCACAGGTGCAGGTCTCTGCCACTTTTCCCATTCTACCAAAGGACAAATGGGGTGTCCAGGGGAGGATGCTCTTTTCCTCAGCATCACGATCACAAAAGCACAAATACAGAGAATTAGAGGTGAAAAAGAAAAAATAACCACAGGCACAGATTTATTTATAAGGCAGGTAACTGTAAAATCTGAGTGAAGAAATTATCAGAAGATACAAATAACTAAACTTTTTCCCAGAAGAAATGAGAAACAAGAACAGAAAACTGTGAATGCTATCTTGTTTAATCTTCCCTTTCCTCCAAGAAAATCACACACATAAACATATAAACATATAACAGGCATGCTCAGCCTGACGGTCTCACAAATAAATTATTTCACATTGTCAAGGAATATTTCATTTTGAGCCACTTCAGGGCCCAAAGAGAAAAGTTTACTCTTTCCTATATGAGGCCAGCATAGTATTAATAAAAACCCTGACTAAAATTGTGCAAAATGAGAAGAGACCAGTTTTACATATATAGATAAATAAATGAAATGTATCTTTTAAAAACACTGAATATAATCCATCAGTGTATTAAAAGGAAACCATACCCTGGCAAAGTGAAGCTAGTTCCTTGAATGCAAAGCATGTTCACTTATTGAGAAATCTATTATTTCAATGTATCATATTAACAGGTCAAATAAGACACATGCTCATGTTAATAAATTCTAATAAATAATTTAATAAAACCCTACTACAATTCTGATAAAGTCCTTAGTAAAGTATGAAGAAATATAATCTTCACATGGTGAGTGTGTACGTGTGTTGTGTTTCAAACCTGAACCATAGTCTTCCTTAATGGTACAACATTGAATAGAGTTAAATAGAACAATAAAATTCCTCACAGAGGAATTCCTATGAAAGTAAGGAACAAAACAAGGATTCTAAAAATCATCACTAGTATTTAATATTATTATAATAATTCCAGATATGGCAGTTTTAAAAGATAGGAAAATAAAAAGTATAAATATTGGAAAAGAAAGAAGTTATAATTATTTGCAGATGATATGACTGTAAAAAAAAAAAGAAAAAGAAATCCAAAAGAGCATCAATAGCAGGAGTGATTTTTGAAACGGCAAGCACAGTTGGAGAACTGTCCATGGATGGGCTTGGCTAGCTGGACCCTTCTCCAAATGATGGAATACTAGACAATTCTGGAGTTGATTATTTACTGACATGGAGAAGTAGCCTTGATAATGTTAGATGAAATAAGAAAATTGCAAACCAGAGGCATACTATAATCCCATTTTTGTTTCAACTAGGAGGAGGAAGATGAGAGGAATAAGCATACAGTATATATAAGAATATATACAAAAGCATTAACTGTATGTCTCTAAGAGATGGTATAATAGGGGACTTTTTTCCTATTTTATATATTTATGTAATATTTGAACAGTCTGTACTGACATGTATTTCTTTAGTAAACATAAGGGGAAAAAAACAATGAAGACACATTTTAAAAGGCCTGGTTGGAGAGGGGAGGAGGAGGAAATGATCAATGGTGCTCAATGCAGCAAGACGCTAAAGGTGAGACAAATTCGTTTTCATGTAATGTGGAAGTCCACGGAGGCCTTTTGCCAGAACAATTGCAATAGTAATCAACTGCATGCTCTCCAAGAAGGATAAAGATTTCAGTGTGTTTCAAAATTGACCATGGGGCCCTTGGTCCCATTAATACCTGACAGACTGGTTTTCTATTTACCTCTTCTCATCTCATCAAACCAGTTGATTTCAGACAAGTAGGGTGAGAGTTACATAGGCACTACCTCAGTGTCTGCAGAATAGTGATTAAATGTTCCTGATCCAGATGCGGAGCAAAGAGAAGACATGACCCAGCACCTACCAATTTCAAGAATCTGTGTTGTACTTTAGCCTTTCCTGGTTAAAATTATAATATGTTATAATAATAATTATAATATAATATATATATGAATTATATATACATATATATATATATATATATATAAAATTCATAGCCAGAGGCTAATTTGAAGAACCTCTAACACTAGAGACTTTCAGTTTTTTTGGATACTCATTTTTTCCCCCAAAACATCCTGCTTATTATATGCCACAATTTTAGTTTGAGTCTTGACACCTAAATGTCCATTAATCTTCTCTAGCTCCACATTCCCAACTATAATTATAGGGGAGTGGTGAATTTTAGCTTTGGAATAGACCAAGGTATATTCTCAGTAATTGCTGTAACACTTAAATCCATTCCCATCTCTGATAACCTTAACTGATAATAAGGCCAGTCCTACACTATATTCATCTAATTTCTGATGAGGTTTTATTATTTATAGGAGGCTAGGAGAAATATAATCACTAAGAACTTTTAAAAGGTGTATTGAGTCTATAGTCACAGATGGGGGAGAAACATAATTCATAAAGTCTTTTTTTTCCTCAATATTAGGACTTGAGCACTGTTAACACGTGGGAACATATTTGCTGCACATACTTCCCTATGGTTAATCAGAGGTCTTCTGAAATCTAGACACTTTCACTTACAAAGGATTAAATATCACAGATATTTAACATTGGGAATATAAAGCAAAACTGAGATATAATACATAAATTTGCTCATTTGTCTTGCTTTTCACTAGGTTTTACCCAGTAATTACTCATGATATTGACACACAACATAATAGCTGATTGATATAACTATAAATGAGTCGATTCATTGAGAATCATTCAAACCAGTGATTTAGACTAATGTGGACCAAACCACCAACTGTTAACAGTAATAATCTTCCTCAGCCAGCCCATCTAGCTGTTTTCAATTTGGCAACCTGAGAATACAATATTGTTCTGGAAAACCAAATAAATATTCTCTATAGAAGAAGATAAAAGACTAAAATCATGCATTAAATAATTCCCTTTTTAAAAGGCAACTTCCCATAAGCAAAGAAGCAGAGACATCATAGTAGGATCAGAACCTTCTGCTGAGAAGGAGCATTAGATAGAGACAGATATTTGACCTTCAAGATCTCAATAGAATAATGATCCTTGTGTCACATCTATATACATAAGTAGTAGCCAGTATTTCATCTTCACTTGCAAAGGGATTTCATTACTATGCCTGTTTATTGGGGTCTCTATCTTTGTGTGAGTGTTCACATATATAAACACTTGCTCCAGACAGAGATAAACTATCTTCAACGTGAGGAGCTCAAGGTAATGTCTTATTAAAATCTTGAATCTTCTTTGTTTTACGTTATAACTCTCTCTGGGTGATTCACCCAGTCTCAAAATGAAAAACACAAGTCAAACTAATGGCAGAGCACTGCAGTCACCCCCGGCATCTGTTATTGTTGTTGTATTTTTTCCAATTTGCTGGTATGAGCTTTGAGTAATGAATGATAACTTGGCACCACCATTCTTTGAGAATATATAAACATTTAAAAAAATCTCAAAACTTCAAATCTAAGTAATAACCAAGTCTTCATTTTACCTCAATATTTTGAGTTGCTGCTCAGATAATAGCAATTAGTTCTGACATTGTAAATGTCAAATATCAAGGTACAAAGTGTATACTGTTCATTATGCAGCACTTATGGGAAATCAGATGACGGAAGTGACTACCTTTCAGAATCTATACTACCAATTAAGCTTTTCCTAAGGTCACTTCTTATAAAGAAAAAGAAAATGGTAAATAAATATGACAGTTTATTCATCTGTTATTATGAGTATGCACCTACAGAATATATGGTCAAGAACAGGTAGGTGTAGGTCTATACATTAAAGATCATATAGTAAAACACTCTGATTTTTAAGGATCAAGATACTTCTATAATGGTCATTTTAAATGTATTTCCTGACTTATAATTTTTAAAATGACAAAATGTACACATAATGTAACAAAAACTCATGTTTCTACCTTCTAGAATTAACTGAAAGTAAAACCATGGATGAAGTAGAAGCCCTCCTTGACCGCTATAAATTACCTTCTCACCTCCCCAGAGGTAAACACTCACTATAACAGTTCAGCAAGTATCTGTCCAGTTCAAGTTTTATACTGTTATCTATTTATATTTACTTAACAAATTCTTAAGTACTTAGCATGTGCTAGACAGTTAACACTTTCCAAAGATTTGCTTACTTAACCCTCATAGTAATCCACATTTTACGGATGATCACTTTACAAAGGAATAATTAAATAATTTGCCCAAGGTCATAAGAGGTGGTAAGATGCTGAGTTATATCCAGAGTCAGTCCATACATATAAATGTTTCCATCTATAATATACAGAATGACTTTTATTAATTTTGAGTGCATTACAAAATTTACATAAATTATATACTGAATTTATTCAGCAATTTGTTCTTTTTTTACTCAACATTATGTAATTACAATCTTCTAATGATATGTGTATGTATCTATTTAGTTTATTTTCACCATTGGATCATCTATTATATGAATATACCACAATTGGTGTATTATATCAATGGACAATTGGGTTCTTACCAAATTTTCTGTGTTTCAAACTATGTTGCAATACACACATTTTAAAAAATATTGTGATGCACACATGAGATAACTACTCTAGATTTTTCTTAAATGAAGAGGACTTGTCATTTTACAGAGTGTGTGCATTTTCAATTTGCTTCATGCTGCCAAAACAGAACTCTAAGCTTCCTGGGGTAAGAGTAATTCTGATGACCCCAAGGATGGCTGGCCTCAGGTATACATACACCTTCTCCCAGCAATACAAGAAATAATCATGCTGTTAGGGGATTTTGCAGATATAATTAAAATCTCAAATCAGTGGATTTTAAAATAGGGAGATTATCTGGGGTGGACTTAATCAGGTGAACTCTTAAAAGGGACTGGGCTCTTCCTGGAGAGAAAAAAATTGAACCACGAGAGGTTTTTGACACAAGAGATATTCTCTGTTGCTGACTTTGAAGATGGAGAAGTGACATTAATAGGATCTGTGGGTGGCTTATAGGAGTTGATAGTGACCCCCAGCCAACAGTCAGCAAGAAAATGGGAATTTCAGTCCTTCAACCACACACACACAAAAAAGACAAAAACATAAACAAAAAACTGAATTCTGACAACAACATGAACAAACTTAGAAGTAGATTCTTCCCCAGAGTCTCTCTCTGGACAAGAACAAGGTAGACCAAGATCTTGATTTCATCCTTGTAAGATTCTAAGCAGATAACCCAGTTCTGTTGTGTCTGGACTTCTAACCTGCAGAAGTGTGGGGTAATAAATGGAGATTGTTTTAAGCTGCTCAGTTTGTGGTAATTTGTTGGGCAGCAATAGAAAACTAACACTGGCTGTGTCAAGTTTTATTCTTGTAAATGGTGTATAAAATTTCCTTTTGTCTCATATCCTCACCAACACTTGATATTTTTAAATATTTTCATTTTTTCCAGTCTGGTGGATAAAATATGACATGTTATTGTTGTAATTTGAATATCCTTGTTTACTAGCAACCAGATGATTTTATAGAGGATTAAAGTTAAACCAGAGTGAATGTGTTTACTCATGTCATACAGCTAATTAAGAAGCAGAACAAGGATTAAACGTTTGACTTAATAAAATGAGATATATCACTCTTCTGAAAACCCACTGAAAAAGCTTTTATCTTAGTCATTCAATAAATATAAAGGGAATGTATGTCTTACATCTACATCACTGTACGTTGTTTATCACTGTACTATAAGTATATTCTACAGCTGAAAGACAAGCTGAGAAAAACATGGTTGAGATGAGGAAAGGGATAATTATGTATCTCATTGCTTTTTTATAAAATGTGTCTTATTGACTACATTTTTACTAATCATTAGAGCTGCCACTGTCAAAACAAGCATGCACTGCACTAATTCTCTTTCCATTAACAATTAAATAACAGTGATAGAACCTGAAAGAATAAACATGCACTGTGAATTCAGTACTATTTTACAGTAGCTACTACATAACTGCTACCCAAGTTCCTCATATGCTTTGCAAATATAAAATAGAAGAATACCCATCTTTAGACAATAGTGATAGGAAAACCTCTGTAGATTACAAATTCATCTCTGAAGTTAAGAGTCACAGATTTTTCCTTGCTTATTTATTCAGTATAATAATAGCACAAGCATTGCATGCTAAGTGTATTTTTCTATGTAAAAATAAATATTGAAACTTCTAATTAAATAAAAAAATAAGAATGGCAATCCTTAAAATTGTAATGGTAACTGTTAACATGTTCACATCTGTAGTGAATACACTTTTTCTACCAATGAGTTCCAGATTTTGGTCAATTGAATAATGGCAGAGTTTAGAGGGAATGCCTCTATGTTGCTAAACATTAACAAACAAGCCTAAACAGATGTACACATATCAAGGTGAGGTCTAGACATATAGCAGGGCTTAAGACTAGACTCCTCCCTCTCCATTCCCCTAAATCATCAACCTATTCATGTCTAGTCTAAAATGTCTCTTGGATTTTTCTCCTCAGGTTATTTCCTGCTACTACTGGCCTAATTCTGACCCTTGTCTCCTCAAAATGGAATTTTTAAATAATTTCCTATATTGTCCTACATCCTCATTCTTTACCAATCCATATTTTATTGTCAATATTTACCTTCCTAAATCCAGGTCTCCTTCTATGCTGTCCAGTATGGTAGCCACTAGTGACATGTGGCTAGTAAAATTAAAATTAATTAAAATGAAATAAAATTTCACCACAGTTCCAACAAGTGGTTAATAATAACATCTGGCCAGCAGCTACCGCTTTGGATATTGCCAATACACACTACTTCCACTATTGCAGAAGATTATAATAGACAGTGATGCTCTAGATTATTGGTTCACAGTTTTAGTGGGATATCAGAACCAAACTTTGGATCCACACAGAATTTGTCCAAGAATGCTTATAGCAACATTACTAATAATAGCCATTAGGTAAAAATAACCCAAATAGTGATCAACTGAAAAATGGATAAACAACTTATGATATATCTATACAATGGTATATTATTCAACAATAGATGGGAATAAAGTATAACACATGCTATAACATGGATGACCCCTGAAAAAATGCCAAGTGAAAGAAGCCACTCACAAAAGACCGCCTATTTTATTATTCTGTTTATATGAAAGGTCCAGAATAAGCAAATCCATAGAGGTAGAAAGTAGATAGTTCTGATTGTTGCAAAACTCTGTAAATATACTGTAAACCAAAGAATTACACACTTTTAAAGTTGTGAATTTTATGATGTGTGAATTATATCTCAATAAAGCTGTTATAACAACAAAAAGAATTGAATTGTGGAGGTTTTAAACATCAGACCCTGGGTCGTAACTCAGTCCCACAAAATTAGAATCCCTATGCAGGATACAGGAAGATAGATAGATAGATAGATAGAGTGAGCTAGAGATATAATATATAATGTCTCTATAATGTCTATTTACCTATCATCTATCATGTGTATATATATATCAACAAGTTACCCTGATGTTCATACAGGGTTGAAAACTACTGCTGTTTGCTATGATTCCCTCAAGGGCAGGGACCATGTCTTATTGAGCCTTTGATACTCAAAAATACTATAAACGAATCAAAATTGAATTGTAAAAAATGTTCAAATAACCCACAGCAAGGTAGGAAAAGTAAAAGAGTCAACCAAAAGTGGAGAGAACAAAGACATAAGCAAAAGAATACAATGGCAGACTTAAGCCCTAACATATCAATAATTGTATTAAATGTATATGATCTAAATATGCCAATTAAAACTCAGAGATTATTACAATGGATTTATAAAGCCTGACCCAGCTGTATTCTGTCTACAAGAAACTTTCTTCAAATATAGTAATATAGTCAGGTTGAATGTAAATATATATATATATATATATATACACACACACACACACACACATATATATAATGCAAAATTTAATCAAAGGAAAGCAGGAGTGGCTATATTAATATCAGATAAAGTCAACTTCAGAGCAAAGAAAATTGCCAAAGACAGAGAAGGATATTATATAAAAGAGTCAATACCCCAAGGACACATAGAAACTCTAAATGTGTATATATCAAAGAACAGAAATGCAAATTATAGGAGACAAAGCTCATAGAATTGAAAGAAGAAGTAGACAAATCCACAATACTTTAACACCCTTCTCCTGACAACTGATAAAACATCTAAGTAGAATATAGCAAGGGCATAGAAGAAAACAATACCATCATCTAATAGCATCTAATTGACATTTATGGCATACTTTACCCAACAACAGCAGAATACATATTCTTTACATGTTCCCATACAATATGTACAAGATAGACCATATCCTCAGACAAAAAAGAGAATTCAACAAATATAAACATTTGAAATCATACAGAGTGTATTCTTTAAACACAATGAAATCAAGCTAAATTAAATAACATAATGATATTAGGGAAATCCAAGCACTTGGAAACTAAACAACACACATTTAAATAATGCATGTGTCAAAGAGGAAGTCTCATAGGGTAATAAAATATACAGTTGACCCCTGAACAACATGGGGGTTAGGGACACTGACTCTCCGAGTAGTCGAAAATCCACATGTAACTTATAGTTGGCCCTCTGTATACATGGTTCCTCCATATCTCGGTTCCACATCTGCAGATTCAACAAACCACAGATCCTGTAGTACTGCTGTATTTACAACTGAAAAAAATTCTATGCATGAGGGGAACCACACAGTTCCAATCTGTGTTGTTCAAGGGTCAACTGTACATTGAAATGAATGAAAATGAAAGTAAAAAATATCAAAATTTGTAGGAAGCAGCTAAAGCAGTACTGAGATGGAAATTTATAGCACTGAACATGTACATTAGAAAAAAAGAAAAGTATCAAATCAATAATCTAAGCTCCCATCTCAAAAACCTAGGAAAAGAAGAGCAAAATAGGTCCAAAGAAAATAGAAGAAAGAATATAATAAAGATTTTAAAAATCAATGGAATTGAAAACAGGAAAACAATAGAGAAAATCAGTGAAACTAAAGATTTGATTCTTTGAAAAGTTCAATAAAATTGACAAACGTCTAGCAAGACTTACAAAGAGCAAAGATACATATAATCAACATTGGGAATAAAACAAAGGATATCAATACAGACCCTAAAGACATCAAAGGATAATAAGAGAAAACTACAAAAATCTCTTCACAGATAAATTTGATAAATTAGGTGAAAAGGATCTATTCCTTGAAAAACAAAAACTACCTCAAGTTACTTAATATGAAATATACAATTTTAATAGAAGTGTAATTATTAATGAACTTTAATTGGTAATTTAATAACTCTCCCCCAAAATCTAGAAATCTATCAAATGTTTAAAGAAGAATTAACACCAATTTCCAATTCATTTTCTGAAGTTAGTAATACCCTGATACCGAAACCAGACAAAGAGAATACAAGAAAACTACAGACCATTATCCCTCCTGAATATACATGCAGACATCCTTAACTAATATTGGCAAACAGAATTCAGCAATATATACAAAGAATTATTCACCATGACCATATAAGTAAGGTTTTTCCAGGTATGCAAGGCTGGTTAAATATTTGAAAATTAGTATAATTCATCATATTAAAAGCCTAAAGAAAAAAATCACATGAGCATATCAATCAATGCAGAAAAAGCACTTGACAAAATTCAATACTCGTTCATGATAAATAATTACAGAAAAATAGGAATAGAAGGAAACTTCTTCATCTTAATTAGGACTAGCTACAAAGAGACAATATCTAACGTTATACGTAATGGTGAAAAAGCTTTCTCCTAAGTTCATGGACAATGCAAGGATGTCCTCGCTCACAATTCTCACTTACAATAGTGATGAAAATCCTAAACATTGCAAGGTAAATAAATAAATTAATTAAATATGAATCATAAAGGAAGAAGTAAAATTGTCCTTATTTGGAGATGACATCTGATTGTCTATATAGAAAATCCCAGAGAATCTACAAAAAGAAATCATAGAACACACGATTTCAGCAAGATCATAGGCTATATGAAAACATGCAAAAATTAATTGCATTTCCACATGCTAGCAATCAACATGTAGACACCAAAATTTAAAATACAATACTACTTACAATTTCTCAAAAAACTGAGGGGTTTCCCTGGTGGCGCAGTGGTTAAGAGTCTGCCTGCCAATGCGGACATGGGTTCAAGCCCTAGTCCGGGAAGATCCCACGTGCTGCAGAGCAACTAAGCCCGTGCACCACAACTACTGAGCCTAAGCTCTAGAGCCCGTGAGCCACAACTGCTGAGGCCCGCATGCCTGGGTCCCATGCTCTGAAACAGAGAGGGTCCACTGCGGTGAAAGGTCTGTGCACTGCAGCGAAGAGTGGCCCCTGCTCGCTGCAGCTAGGGAAAGCCCACGTGCAGCAACAAAGACCCAACGCAGCCAAAAATAAAATAAATAAAAATAAATAAATTTATTTTAAAAAGAAAAAAAAAAGTGAGATACCAGGGCTGGTATCCCTGTCTGGGCAAGGCCAAAGGCTTTGCTCAGAAATTGTGCTAGTCCATAGGCTGTCCTCTGTCGTGAGGCAGGGCTGGAGGAAGAGCTCTGCAGCTGCCCTGGTACTCTGGCTAAGCTTCTTGGTAGAGCAGGACTGGAGACTATGCTCCACGGGAAGGGCTGCTAACTCATTTCCCTGTCCAGGTGGGCCACAGAATGTGCTCCACGACTGCCAGACATCTATGGCTAGGCTTCCTGTTGGGGTGAACCAGAGGCTATGCTAAGCAGTTAGGTGGGGCAGTGAACTTGCTTCCCTGACTGAGGAGGACTGTATATAGAATGGGCCCCATTGCCAGTATGATATGTTAGCTGGAGACCCATACTAGGCAGAACCACCTACTGAGCTCCCTGGCCAGACAAAGCCACCAGTTAAGCTCTGCAAATGGGCCAAGCCACTGGCTGCGTTCTCAACGTGGGGGCCACCACCTGCCAGAACATGGTCTGCCAAGATCTGAGCACGGTTGCTGTAATCCCTGTTTCTATTTGATCCCACATGGTCCAGCTCCACAGATTACCCCAAGATCCCTGTGAGATGAAAACCAAGTGGTTCTCCCCAGAAGTGTCCTGCAATGCTGGAAGAGCTGAATGTTCACCTTGGGCTCTCTTTTTCTCACTGGAGAAACCTTAGGCCCAGTGTGGTGCTAAGTTAAATTTTTGCCACCTTTTTCGAGGACAATTCTGCAATGTACATCACACCATGTCTACTTCTATATCTTAAAGAAGTAATTAAAGTTGTGCAAAAATATGTACAAATATCAGCATTCACAAAGTGGAAAGGGCCGTTGATTTATTATTATTTAATTTTGGATGTAAAGGTCTGGAACTTTCTGCCGGTCCTAGAAATGGACTATGTACAATTATTTGAAGAATTTGAATGCTATTACAAAACAGTTTATGGGTGACTTTGCATGGTGCTTGACATGACTTCAATATGTTCATTCCAGTGGAAACAGGAATTCTTGATTTTAAAAAAAAAGGTACTAGGAGGGATAACACATAAAGCCATTCATGTTTAGAGTGAATGGGTTCCTCATCTAAAACACAGAACATTAAAAAAAAAAAAACTATTTGAGTGATTCTTTTCTAAATTTCCCCAAAGATAGAATGGAACTAGAACCATTCTAGTTGCACAAGTAGAGTTACTTCATTACATACAAGGAATGCCTTAGGGCATTTGTGCTTAATTTTAATTCTCTCTCTAGAACCCAATTGAGAAAGGGTAGCAGCTATTGATATGAAAAGCAGAGAATAGGTTTCTAATAACCAGACCCTGCCAGGAGGTAAATTTGGATACGGGAGAATGTAGGAGGGAGAGATCTAGGACGTGGGGCGTTTCCTGGACTAACTGGACATATGTGGTTAGCTCTATCTTGGGGCCCTAAGTGACAAGAGGAAACTGGGCACTGTCATTCATTTGTTTGACAAATATTCATTTAGTACACAGACTTTGATAGGCATTGAGTATAATAAAGAAAATAAAACATAGTCCCTGTCCTCAAGAAACTCACTGCAATTATTACTAAGCAATTATTTTTTTAAACTACATAATGCTAAATAAAAGTAAATATTAATCAATGTGTTAAGTGATTATATTTGTTTTCTATTGCTACACCACAAATCACCACAAACCTAACAACTTAATCACACATCTACTTCTTACTTCACGGTTCTGTAAGTCAGGAGTCCAGGCACAGGTTAGCTGGGTCCTCTGATCAGGGATTCACCAGACTGAAATCAAGGTGTTGGCTGAACTATGTTTTGATCTGGAGCTCACGATTCTTTCTAAAAATCATTCAGGTTTACACTTCAAATCTCTCTGACTTCAGGAAGGGCTCAGTCCCTTTTAAAGGCTCTCCTGATTAGGTCAGGCAGTGCAGGATAATATTCCTTTTGAAGAACTCAAGTTTAACTAGTTAGTGCCCTAATAATGGGAGTAACATCCCATCATATTCACAGGCCCTGTCCACACTCAAGGGAAGAGGATTATACAGAGCATATACACCAGAGGGTGGAAATCTTGGAGTCCAGGTGAGAATTCTGCTTAGCACAGTGATATAAAATATATAAATAAATTCAGTACCCCAAACCACAGAGCAGGGGGCATCAAACACTGTTTAGGGAAGGAATAGTAAGTAGGAGGCTCACCTGCCACATTCTCCCTTGCCTGTGGCAGAACTCCTTTGCTAATGGCTCCAGGCAATTTCTCACTAAACTGAAATGTGCTTTAACAATCCATTTGTAACAAAACAAGTTGAAACTGCTTTCTGATTCTTAGCCTAGGGTAATTAGGTAAGTTGTCACAGAGGACTTGATGTTTGTGCCTCTAAGAATGGATACAAAATCTTTATGTGAAAAAAGCAGAGGAAGTACAGTTCAGGCAGAAAGAACTATTTGTTCAAGAATATAAAATACAGCAATGCACGGGATTTTCAGGGTAAATAGTTTCTTGTTTCTGGAGGGTAAAGTACAAGTAGAAAAGATAGAGTGGGAAGTACAGCCGGGGACCAGACTATAAAGAAGTTCATAAATTGGGTTAGTGACTCCATCCTATGGATAGGTTGATATCATCTAAGCTGGAACACTTTTGAAATGGAAAGGTGGAACTATTAATGATAATGACAGGACTACAGGTATAAACTGGAGTTGCCCCAAGCAAACCCTACTTATAGGCAATGACAAACCAGAGAAGGATTTTAATCTGGATAGTGACCTTGAACAAGGGCATAGAATAAAAGAAGGTGGTTGGAAAATCAAAGGCCTATTTTATTCAAATGCAGTTTCCCCCTTGGCTGCTCATGCTGATAATTGTACCAATTTGTTAGATGGTCCCGGCTTTTGTTAAAGGTTTTCTCTAAAGTTTTGGTAATCACAGTGAGAATTGCACTAGCTATTTTAGATTATTGCTGAATTACTTCTGGTTGATGTGAAAAAGTATGCCTACCCTCCTATAATATTTAGGGCATCATGATGTTGTAGTCAATGGAAAATTCAAGGGCAGGATGACCATAACTTAATACACATACATTTAAAAAGTTAAAAAAAAATCCAAGCTATGGTTTTTCTGATTGGTGCAATAAATACAGATTAAAAACCAACCTCAGTTCTGTGATGCTGTTATTTTCTGTGTCATTTTGTGAAAACATAAGCTGAATAAATAGCTCAAGTCATATGAAAATACAGCAGGAAGAAGGCTGTTCCTCTGAATAAATACCCTTTAATGAACTGAACTCCATTGTGGTGATATAATTTTAGATTCAACCATGTAAAATAGACACATGATTCTAAATTACTCTAAAGTTTTTGATCTGGACAACAAAGAGAAGTTTGCTTTTCCTATTTCTCATCATCTGGGATGACATGATGTGGTTAAATATGACTTAAATTCACCATGTAAATTGGGTAGAGACTATAATGTGAACCACTAACAATGGAATAAATTCCAGCTATTTTCCCTAGGGTATGGTATCTCAGTTTATGAATGTATTTGTATTTCATAAATCATTCTCAAGAGCAAAGAGAAAATATGGAAATACATTTTCTTTAGACCCCATGGGTCTTCACTTAATGTTTAATGAAATAGGGAAGATACTTTATCAATGGCAACAATAAAATAGTTTCCACATTCAGCTTTGCAAAAAGACTTATTGAAAATGTCAAAGACCTTCCAAACATAGTGGATTTGTAAAGGAGAATGCGGGGTGAGAGAAGAAGAAATATTGTAATAGTATTTAACTCTGAAAAGTGGAGAATGACCAAAATGTAACAATATATGATAGCATCATGCAATGCTCCCCATTTCAGCATGAAACAGATAAAGAATTTTGGATATTTAAAAGACCACTAAATTTTCCAAGGCAGATAGTTGTCAGTGTGCCACTATATTTTCCAGATTTGCTCATTATTTGAAAGCTATTCTTTTGGATTGTGACAATTATCAATTTGTACTTGATATGTTACTGTCTACTCGACTGAATTTTTTAGTTACATCTTGCAAATTGTAACAAAAACTAGGAGAGAAAAATTATAGTTAACTGAAAATTTTGTTGACCCAGTGAACACTTTTGTCCCTAATTTTGTTCGTCTCTCATACCTTTTTATATTCATATATTCACTCAGTCATTTGTTCATGCATTCATTATTTATATAGGGACTATTATATGCAATAAAACAGACAAGGTACAGTGATGGATAGCGAAATATATGTCTTAGTTCTAGTAAGATTTACATAACGAAAATACAAAAAGAAAAGTTTTGGGCAGATCAAGAGAAGTACATACAAAGGGAGGATTTTAGGAAAGGTGTCATAGAGAAGTTGAAAAAATAGAGTCTGAAAAAAAGGGAAAGAAGATAGAAAACATCAGAACAATAAATAGCCATGTTTTCCTGGACACTTGGAAATCACTTTTGGTGTATGCAGACCAGTGGCAGGAGAGAAGTATGGAAATGTGGGTTTGGGTGAAATTGAGCAGTGACTTGAAAGGCAAAATTAGACACTTAGAATCTGCTAAACTTCTGAGTATCATTTAAGGATCTGTCATTGTTATTGTTTGTTTTATCATGTAAATCATATTTTAAATCAATTTCATGGAGTCATAATTTATACATAAATGTACTCATTTTAAATCTATAATTTGAGGAATTTTGACATATATACAAAACCATGTAACCACTACTACCATCAAGAAACATCCCCAATGCCCTAAACATCTCCTTATGCCCCTGTGCACTTAAATTCTAACTCCTTATTTCCTTTGTGACTAGTAAGGTTGAGTGTCTATTTGTGTGCTTATTAAACACTTGTACATCTTTGTGTCACGTACATTTTTATTGGGTTATTTACCTTTTCATTATTGGTTTGCAGGTGTCCTTTATATGGTCTATATGTAAGTCCTTGGTTAGACACATGTTCTACAAATATTTTCTCCCAGTACATATTTTGCCTTTTTATTTTACTAATAGTGTCTTTCAAAGAGCAGAATTTTTTTTTATTTTAACAAAGCTCAATTTATCGTTTTGATTTTTTTGTGTTTGTTTCTTAGTAATTCCTGCCTTTTGTGTCCTATATAAGAAATCACTGGCTACTTCTAGTTTCAGAAAATATGCTATTTTCCCATAAATATTATAGCTTTATCTTTAGGTTTCTGATTAATTTTATGTTAATTTTTATTTATGGCATGAGGTACAATTTGAGGTTTCTACAATTTCTATATAAGGATACCAGCTGTTCCAGCACCACTTGTTGAAAATACTATTGTTTCCTGTGTTAGTTTTCTATTGCTGTGATAAATTTCTACAAACTTACGAGCTTGAAACTACACAAATTT
The DNA here is from genome assembly GCF_949774975.1 of Lagenorhynchus albirostris. Taxonomy (NCBI): domain Eukaryota; kingdom Metazoa; phylum Chordata; class Mammalia; order Artiodactyla; family Delphinidae; genus Lagenorhynchus; species Lagenorhynchus albirostris. Next base: position 23,430,392 of record NC_083116.1, read on the forward strand.
ATTATCTTACAGTCTGTAGTTCAGAAGCATGACATGGGTCTCACCGGGCCAAAATCAAGAGATTCTCAGGCCTGTGTTCCCTTCCGGAGGCTCTAAGGGAGAATCCATTTCCTTGTTCATTCAGGTTATTGGCAGGGCCCAGTTCCTTGTGATTGTAGGTATGAGGCCCCTGTTCCCTTGCTGGTTGTCAGCTGAGGGTTGTTACCAACTTCTAGAGGCCACCCCCATTCCTGTGTCCTCCTTCTATATTCAGTGCTAGCAATGGTTGGTCAAGTATCTCTTATACTTTGAATATCTCTTGCCTCTTTTTCTGTCTCATCTATCTGATTGACACTTCTGCCTTCACTTTTAAGAACCCATGTGTTTACATTAGGCCCATGTGGATTATCCAGGACAATCTCCTTATTTACGGTCCGTAACTTTAATTCCATCTGCAAAGTCCCTTTACCATGAAACATAACATACATAGGTATAACAAGAAGGGGCAAAGGTCATGAGGGCCAAAATCCTGCCTACCACACTTCCCTTTCAAATTGCCTTGGCACCTTGTAAGTAAAACCAATTATCCAAATATGTGTGGTTCTATTTCTGAACTCTCTATTCTGTTTCATGGATCTATGTTGCAGTTTATCTTATGACAGGGCCGAAAGCAAGCTCATCACACGGGATGAATTGTGCCGAAGCACGGCAGTAGAGGGCTGCCGCTCGCTCAGGCAAAACAGCGCCGCCATCTGTCCTGCTGTGGTAGCTTTTCTTAAAGCATTATCTATGTTTACATTTTAAGTCTTGTTTTCTTAACATTCCAGAAATGCCAAAGCAGCAACATATGCTTTTATTTATTATACAAGCAACAATGGGCTTTCTTGAAGACATGCCGTGCTTCGTCCTTGAGCTCACAAGCAGCACAAGGACATCTCCTTGTGTTCCCATCATTTTGATTATACTAAAGTAGCACAAGGACGTTTCCTTGTGTTCTGATTATACTGAGGTCATTTCATGGATCAGTGCCCAAAGTATCCAGGACTGCCTGCAGTCCTGGCTTATTCACCCGCCCTCGGTTTGCCGAGGGGTGCCAGCCCCTTGCCTTGCAGAGGGGTTCTGGCTTATGGGTCACATCTCCTTTCCATGTCCTCAGTTATTCCACTACAGATCTATACATCTATTCTATGCCAATAACACACTGTCTTGATTACTGTAGATTTATAGCAAGTCTTGATATTTGGTAGTTCTAGCCTCCAATTTGTTCTTTCCCAAAATTGTTTTGGCTATGCAGGATCATTTGCATTTCCATATGAATTCTATATGCAGATTGTCAATACATTCATAATTGAATTGAATCTAAAGTTAAATTGGGGGATAATTAGCATCATAACTATATTGAGTCCTCCAAATCATGAACATGATACACTTCACTTATTTAGGCCTTCCTTAATTTTTCTTTTATTTAAGGTGTTTATATTTTCAAAAAATTTGGTAAGGTGAATTCTGGTCTCAGGAAAATAGCTGGAATGCATTCCCCCCTCTTATATTTCCAAAAGAGTTTGTAAAGGATTGATATTATTTCTTCCTTGGTATTTGATAGAATTCACCATTGAAACCACTGTCTGGGCCTACAGTTTTCTTTATGAGAACGTATTTCATTACAAATTCCTTCTCTTTAATAGCTGTATTTGTATTTCCTATGTTTACTTGTATCAGTTTTAGTAGTTTGCATCTTTTAAGAAATTCTTCCATTTCATCAAAGTTATCAAATTTACTGGCATTAAGTATTATATTTATTCATAATATTCCCTTATTCTTTTATTTTAAAATGTTACATCGCTGGTGAGTTTCTCTTTTCCATTCTTGATATTGCTAATTTGTGTTTCCTCTCTTTATTTCTTAATTCATTTAAATAGAGTCTTTTCAGTTTTACTTACCTTTGATTATTTTTATAAGAAACAGCTTTTGGTCACCTCTAATGTTTATTCATTTTCTCTGTCATGGGTCTCTTATTTTTATTCTGCCCTTCTATTTTTCTTTATTTTTTATTTATTTTTGCAGTACGTGGGCTTCTCACTGCTGTGGCCTCTCCCGTTGCGGAGCACAGGCTCTGGACGCACAGGCTCAGTGGCCATGGCTCACGGGCCCAGCCGCTCCGCGGCATGTGGGATCTTCCCGGACCGGGGCATGAACCCGTGTCCCCTGCATCGGCAGGCAGACTCTCAACCACTGCGCCACCAGGGAAGCCCTGTCCTTCTATTTTAGGTTTATTTTGCTTGTTTATTTTATACTTTTATAAGGTGGCATCCTAAATCATTTATCTTAGATTTAGTTATTTTTTAATATGAGTATTTAATGATGCTATATAACATCCTCTGAAAGCTAAAGTAGCTGTATTTCACTTTTGATATCTTTTTTCATTATAATTCACTTCAAGATATTTTCTAATTTCCCTTATGATTTCTTATTTGATCCGACGGTGCTGGTTACTTGCCAAATGTTTGGGTACGTTTCAGATAACTTTTAGTTATTGGTTTCTAATTTAGTTTTTATTTTGTTTATTTATTTATTTATTTTTGCGGTATGCGGGCCTCTCACTGTTGTGGCCTCTCCTGTTGCGGAGCACAGGCTCCAGATGCGCAGGCTCAACGGCCATGGCTCACGGGCCCAGCCACTCCGCGGCATGTGGGATCTTCCTGGACTGGGGCATGAACCCGTGTCCCCTGCATCGGCAGGCGGACTCTCAACCACTGCGCCACCAGGGAAGCCCTCTAATTTAGTTTTATTCAAGTTCAGAGGGAATGGGGATACACAGTGTGGTTTCAATCTGTTTAACTTTATTGAGACTTGCGAGGTAGCTCTGAACATGGTCTACCTTGGAGAATGTCCAGGTACACCTGAATAGAATGTGTGTTCTGCTGTTTTTAGTTGGAGAGTTCTACAAATGTCAACTAGGTCAAGTTCTTCACTAGTGTTTTCTATGTTTCTACATACTTACTGATTTCTGTTTTTTCAAGTGTTAAATTATCCAACTGTGAGTGGGATTTATTTTACTTTCCTTTCTGTCAGTTTTTTCCATTTTATGTATTATGAAGATCTGTTTTTAAGTACATACACATTTAGGACTGTTACATCTTTTTAATGAATTGAACTGCTATACTCATAAAATGCCCCTCTTAGCCTCCGATGATATTTATTATCCTGAAGTTTACTGTCTGACATTACACAATCTAGCTGTGTTATGATTAAAGTTTGCATGGTATGTCTCATTCTATCATTTTACTTCTAACCAATCATCAATATTTACATTTAAAGTGAGTTTTCTCTGCACAGCATAAAGTTAGATCTTGCTTTTTAAACCAGTTTTATAACCTCTGCCTTTTAATTCAAGTGCTTAGAAATTTTACACTTAATGCAATTTTTTATACTGTTGGCTTTAAATCTACCATTTTCCTATGTTTTTCTATTGGTCTGTATCTTATTTGTTCATAAATTTCCATCATTTCCTGCATTTATTGAGGGCAATTATTACATTTTTAATATTCCATTTTACCTCCATTCTTTACTTAATAGCTATTCCACATTGTTTCATGTTAAGTGTCTGTTTTGGGATCGTTATGTGCATCTCTAACTTATCATAATCTGTCTTAAAATAATATAGCATTTCACATCTAATTTAAGAACATTAGGAGTTTACAATAGTCTATTTCCATTTACTCTTTTGTGTTACTGTTACTTAAAATTTCACTGCTACATATTTTATAAGTTCCACAATACAGTGTTATTATTTTAGCTTTAAATTGTCAACAATGTGTTTAAAATTTATTAAAAAATTTATATTTGGCCACATATTTAACATTCCCATCATTCTTTATGTTTTCATGTATAGTCAAATTTTCAGTTAGCATCATTTTTCTTCACTCTAAAGAGTGAAGAATGTTCCTTTAACATTTCTTATAATGTAGGTTCACTAAAATTCTCTCTGCTTTTGTCTATTTGAAAAACTATTCATTTTACTCTCAATTTTGAAGAATAGTTTCCTCTGTATAGAAATCTAAGTTGACAGTTTCTTCTGTCAACAGTTTAGATATTGTTTCGTTGTCTTCTGGCTTGCATTATTTCTGACAAGAAGTCTGCATTCATTCTTGCTTTTGTTCCTTTATAATAATGTCTTTTTTCCTCTGGTGATTTTAAGATTTTCTCTGTATCACTGATTTTCAGCAATTTGATTTTGATGTGCCTTGGCATGTTGTTCATATGTATTCTACTTGTGTTTGTTGAGTTTTGTGGTTATGTGGGTTTATTATTTTCATCAAATTTGGAAAAGGGGCCATTTATTTTTTCAAATAGTTTTTACTGTCTACCCTCTTTCCCTCTTTCTAGACTTCAATTATATATATGGTAGACAGCTTGATAGTATCACACAAGTCACTGTCACTCTGTTTATGGATTTTAAAGCTTTTTTTTTCCTCTGTGCATTTCATTTTTGATAATTTCCATTTCTGTAACTTCAAGTTCACTGATCATTATTCTGCAATGTCTAGTTTGCTGTTAGACTTATACAGTGAAACTTTTTTCAAATATTGTATTTTTAGTTCTCAGTGTTTTATTATATTTTTCATTTATCTCTTATGTTCATACTTTTCTTTAAAACTTGAATGTATTTAATAGCTCCTTTACATCCTTTTTTTAAAAAATTTGGTTAACCATACAACCTGTATCATGTGTTGAATATAATGTATTCTATTGAATGATATTTTCTCCTGTACTTCTTCTTCATATGTCTAGTAACTTCTGATTAGATGCTAAACATTGCAGTGCTGTGTTGTTCAATTTCTGGATTTTGTCGTCACCCTTGAAGGGATGTTGAAAATTGTTTTTTAGGTTGTTAGGTTAATTGCGAGTCAAACTGATCATTTTGTGGCTTGTTTTATAGCTTTGTCATGGTGATATCTCTAGTAGCTTTAAATTTAGTGTTATTTTAGCCTCACTACTAAGGTGTGACCTTTCTGGTGTCTCTACCAAATGCCCTGGATATTCAAGCAAACTATGCAGTCTAAAAGGTGGGAATTAGAATGATTCCCAGCCCTGTGTGAATTCTAGGAATTGCTCAGGTTGCAACTCGCTGGTAGTTTCTTACCCAGCCTTGTGGAATTTCATTTTAAGCATGTCACATAGTATTCAGCAACAGACTCAGGGATGCCTATGTGGATTTTTAGAAATTTTTGTCTACATAGCTATTCTATTCTCTTGTCTTCTGCCTCAATCTCACTAAACATTGTTCTCTGAATTTTCAACAAAGTAAAACCACTGCTATCTGCTTGGAATTTCTCTCTCTTTCTGTGACCCAGGGACACTTTTAGGACTCACTTCATTTGTTGTCCTTTTATGGACTATATTTTTATTTTCTTTTCGCCCCACATACCAGCACTACAGAGGGAAGAGTTCAGGCTTGCAAGAACTTTGGATGGTGCTCAAGGGGCTATAGCCTCAGAGGCATCTGTCCAGTCTGCTACATAATGATAGATAATGTTGTTTTTCCCCCTAGTTTTATTGAGATGTGGTTGACATGTTTAAAATGTAAACTTTGATAAGTTTTGATATATGCATGTACCCATGAAACTATCAACACAATCAAGATAATGAACTCTCCATTAACTGAAAAAGTTTCCTTTTTATACCTTGAAACCCTTCCACCCACTCTTCCTCCTACCCAAGGCCCTAGGCAACCACTGATATGTTCTGTCACTACAGAATAGTTTCCAACTTCTAGAACTTTAAATAAATGGGATGATACCATATATACTCTTTTTTTGGCTTGACTTCTTTGATTCAAGCTTATTATTTTTAAAGTCATCCACATTGGTACATGTTAATAATTAATTAATTTTTATTTCTGAGTAATATTCCATTGTCTACACGCACCAGACTTTGTTTATGCATTCTCATATTAACAGACATTTGGTTGTTTTCAGTTCTTGAGTATTGCTAATAAAATCATTATGAACATTCTCATACAAGTCTTTGTGTGGACATGTGCTTTCAGTTTTCTTGGATATATACCTAGGAGTGGAATGCCTAGGTCAATTGGAAGACTTATGGTGAACTTTTCTAGGAACTGTCAAACGTGTTTTCAAAGCAGTTGTGACATTTTACACTCCAACAAGCAGTCTTTAAGTGGTCTAGTTGCTCCACATCCTCACCAAGACTTTATATGGTTAGACTTTTTAACTTTACACATTCTGGTTGGGGTGTAGTGCTATCTCATTGTGGTTTTAATTTTCATTTCACTAATGAATAATGATGCTGAACATCTTTTATGTGCTTACATACCACTTGTATATGTTACGTGATGAAATGTCCGTTTAAATCTGCAGGCAATTTTTATTGTGTTGTGTGCTTTCATATTATTGCATTTTGAGAGATTTCTTTTATAGTCTGTATACAAGTCCTTTATCACAGGGGTCTCCAACCCCCGGGCTGCGGACCGGTACCAGTCTGTGGCCTGTTAGGAACTGGGCCACACAGCAGGAAATGAGCAGCTGGTGAGCAAGTGAAGCTTCCTCTGCCACTCCCCATTGCTCGCATTACCGCCTGAACAATCCCCCCCAACCCCTACCCCAGTCCGTAGAAAACTTGTCTTCCACGAAACTGGTCCCTGGTGCCAAAAAGGTTGGGAACCACTGCTTTATCAGATGTAAGATTTACAAAACATTTTCTCCCAATATTTGACCTGTATTTTCATTCTTCTTATGAGCTTTGAAGAGTGAGAATCTTAATTCTTATAAAAATCAATATGTCATTTTTTCTTTTATGGATTATGCTGTTGATGCTACATATTTAGATTTCATTGAATTTCTGGATCACTGGGTTTATTATAGTTTTCATCATACTTGGATATTTTTCAGCCATAGTTTCTTCAAATATTTTTTTCTGCCCCTCACTTTCTCATCCCGTTGAGGACTGCAATTACACATATAATAAGCTACTTGAAGTTGTTCTGGAGCTCCCCAAAGCTATTTTCATTTTATTCTCCACTCTTTTCTCTTTCTGTTTCATTTTGGATATTTTCTACTGCTAGTCATGCAAGTTCACTAATATTTTCTTCTACAACGTCTAATCTGTTTAATCTTATCAGTATATTTTATCTCAGATATTTTGTTTTACATTTCCAAAATTTCATTTGGAATATTTATATTTTCATTGTCTCTATTTAACATGCTTGACCTTTCCTTTACGTTCTTAAATATGTGTATAGTAACTCTTTTAATGACTTTGACTCCTATCATCTCTGTCTTTTAAAAAATCTGTTTCTATTGATTGCATTCTTACCTTATTATTTCTTATATTTTCCTGCTTCTTTGCTTGCTGGGTAATTTTTTATTGTGTGCCACATATTGTGAATTTTACCTTGCTGAGGGCCAGATTTTTTGTATTCCTCTGAATATTCTTGATCTTTATTCTGAGACATAGTTAAGTTGTTGAGATTTAGCTTGATTCTTTCAAGCCTTATTTCTAAGTTTGTTAGGTGGGACCAGAATAGCCTTTAGTCTAGGGATACTTTTGCCCCACTAGTGAGGCAATATTCTTCTGAGTACTGTACCAATTCCTCATGAATTACAAGGATTTCTGCTGGCTGGTGGGAACAGGTACTTTTCTTGGCCCTATACAGTTTTCATCGATTTTTCCCTCTGCTCCTTATGGGTGGCGTTTTTTTTTGGCCTCAGGTAGATTTTAGCACATGCAGGAACTGATCAATGCTTGGCTCAAGACTCAAGATGAACCCTCTGCAGATATCCAGAGCACTCTCTCAATGCAACCCTTGCCTCTCCATTACTCTATCCTGTGAACTCTAGCCTTTTTCACCAGTTTGGTCACTCCACTCAGCTTTTCAACTCAGAGAGACTGCCAGGGTCCTCTCAGCTTCTGTCCACTGCATTGCAGTATGGAACCTCTCTCCAGAAGGTAAGCTGGGGCACTTGTAGGGCTCACCTCATTTATTTCCTTCCTCTCAGGAATCACTGTCCTGTGTTGACTAATGTCTGATGTCCAGAAAATGTTGTTTCATACACTTTGTCCAGAATGTTATTCGTTCCAGGTGGGAAGCTAAATTTGTTCCTTGTTTTTCCATTTTCATTCTTCTCAAAGCAGGAGTTCCAATCCTCTGGGTTTTGACATTTCAATATAGAAAAGCATATGTTTCATATATTTTGCCCAGTTTTCTCATTGTTAACTTACAGAGGAATCATGGACAGAAGTGGAAGTCCCCATCAATGATTTTGAACATGCTTGCAGGATGGGTTATATTTTAAAAGGAGTCATAATTGAATAAATAGAATGAGTAGAAAGGTGAAGAAGATAAAAAATAGAAATCAAGTAAATGACTAATGAAGACTACAATTATGATGCAATAGATGATAAACTGTGTTTTAACAAACAACCCAATCAAAAAATGGGCAGAAGACCTAAATAGACACTTTTCCAAAGAAAACATACAGATGGCCAAGAGGCACATGAAAAGATGCTCAACATCACTATTTATGAGAGAAATGCAAATCAAAACTACACTAAGGTATCATCTCACACCGGTCAGAACGGCCATCATCAAAAAATCTACAAACAATAAATGCTGGAGAGGGTGTGGAGAAAACAGAACCCTCTTGCACTGTTGGTGGGAATGTAAAATGATACAGCCACTATGGAGAACAGTATGGAGGTTCCTTAAAAAACTAAAAATAGAACTACCATATGACCCAGCAATCCCACTACTGGGCATATATGTTGAGAAAACCATAATTCAAAAAGAGTCATATACCACAATGTTCATTGCAGCACTATTTACAATAGCCAGGACATGGAAGCAACCTAAGTGTCCATCGACAGATGAATGGATAAAGAAGATATGGCACATATATACAATGGAATATTACACAGCCATAAAAAGGAACGGAATTGGATCATTTGTAGAGACATGGATGGACCTAGAGACTGTCATACAGAGTGAAGTAAGTCTGAAAGGTAAAAACAAATATCGTATATTAACGTAAATATGTGGAATCTAGGAAAATGGTACAGATGAACCTGTTAGCAAGGCAGAAATAGAGATACAGACGTAGAGAACAAACATATGGACACCAAGGGGGGAAAGGGAGGGTGGGATGAATTGGAAGATTGGGATTGACATATATACACTAATATGTATAAAACAGATAACTAATGAGAACCTGCTGTATAGCACAGGGAACTCTACTTAGTGCTCTGTGGTGGCCTAAATGGGAAGGAAATCCACAAAAGAGGGGATATATGTATACATATGGCTGATTCACTTTGCCCTACAGTAGAAGGTAACACAACAGTGTAAAACAACTATACCCCAATAAAAATAAAATAAAAATTTTAAAAAAGATTATAAATTGTGTTTTAGATATGTATAACTTGTGGTATCAATGAGACATCCAGAAAGATATCAATCAGGAAACTGGAAGTACAGGACTGGAATTTGGGAGAAAGGTCAGAGCCATACTGCCAAGGAAGAAAGAGAGAAGAAAGAAAATAATGTTGGAAAATAGCTCGGGGTCTTATTCATATTTATAATTGCAACACTTAGCATAATGCCTCGCATCCTGTAATTGCTCAGTATATGAATGCTGAATAAATGAATGAAAAAAATTAGAGCTACATTTACTATAAAGAATAAGAAAAAAAGTCAGACAAAAGATGATTAGAGAGGCAAGAGTTTCCTTGATATTAAATTCTTGAAAACAAAGTCCTGTAAAATTTGACTTGTGAGCAGTTTCGGAAAAAAACTATATTTTTTAAAAATAATGAAAAGCTGAGGAGACAAAAGTAGTATTTTTGTAGTCATCTGTAGTTTCTGTATGCCATCTACAAAATAAATGGCATGATATACACTTCTCTGTGCAGTCATTACCTGGCCCTTATTGCCAATCAGATCAAGCTGCCTCATTATTGCATTCCTCTTCAGGTTTATAAATGGAAGGCTTAAAATATCTATAGAACCAAACGTAATTGGCACTGCATTGTGTGCTTTTAACTCTCTCATTTTTTTTGTCAGTGAAGTCATCCACGACTTTAGAAGAGTGTTTTCCAACAAAGAATCAGTTTTCAAATGAAAACTTTGCTTTGCTGTTATATTGGCTGTGTGAATTACACTACTACGATTTTGCTACTGAAATATAAGTGGCTTTTGTTTAAATAAAGAAATATATTAATCCAGAAAATATCATAAATTGTAATCTTATTTTTTTAGGAAAAAGTTACTTGCATTTCCGGGCTACTAATATAATTTATTTTCATCATATTTTATTTAGCATAGCATCACTCATCTGATCCTGCAAACTGTATCCTCCTTAGAAGGTATTTATATATTTTACAAAAGTTAAAAGTAGTTCCATAACGTAACATAAATAAAACCTCCCTTTGGAGGTTTTTATATCCAAAAAAATATTTTCAGTTTCTTAAATTGAAACTTTTAAAATTATACTTAAATTTAGTCTTCTCATTATGGGTTGGGCAAATGTATCAAATATAGAATGACAATAACAAGACTACTATCTTTTTACATGTGTAGACTTTTATCTATTTGTGATTTTAAAAATTAGCCATTCTAAACTTTTGGGTTTCATTAAATCATTTTGTGATCAAGATATATTTTGTAATAGGAAATATATTTGATAGATGAAGTTAAAGCACATTAAAACCTCAGACTTAATTTTATGAAAAATAAGAGTAGCTGGTTTGCTTGTCCTCTGCTTTTTCTAAAACTCTGCTTCTCGGTGAAACAATAATCATCTTACTTTAAAACCATTTTGACCATGTCATTTCCCTTTTCAAAAGCCTGTAGTTCCTTACCACTGGTTTTTGTAAAATTTCTCTTATCAGGTATCTGTGGCCTCCATCAGCTCTCACTTTCCCATCTCATTATGCTACAATTCACCAACTTTATTTTTAGATACTCTCTACCATGATCTGCTCTCCAGCCAAGAAAAGTAACTTCTCATCCCTACTGAAACTTTCTTACATCTTATATCTGCCTCCACAGGTTACACTTAATTGTTCAATGACCATTCTCCCTAGCCATATTTATACTTGATTTCTTTTAAAATCTTGATTTAAAAAATATTCTATTGCAGAATTCTTCCTTAATTAGCACAAACCATATGTATACATTTTGTATCCCTCTACCATTGATTCATACAGCTTGCTCTACATAATCAATACTTATTTATACATTTATATTATATATTATGATTGACATTTCCACAGTTGTCTATTTTGGTAACTCATTATGACCTGATTTCACTCTGGTTTGTATGTCTCTCTATGGAATTCTAAGAAACAATAATCTAGCAAAGCCATCTCTGAGACAATATTATGTCAGAGAGAGAGCACTGGCCCTGGCCTGGAGTCATAGCCCAGGTTCCAGTCCTAGTTTATAACTGTTGGTTTGACCTTTGGTAATTTACCTAACATTTCTGAGCCTCCATTAGCTAATTACTCCATATATAAAATGGGGTCATAGCAGTAGCTGCTTCCTAACTTTAATCTGAAGATTAAATTAAATAAGCATATAGTAAGCACTCCTTAACTGAAGGTTTATCGGCATTAGTATGGCCCATTCTACCAAATTAATAGTGATCCCAAAGGATTTGTTTCTCCTCAACAGCTTCCATAATCTTGTTGCCCTTTGCACATTTGCTCTACTGCATGTGTACTCTATTAGCTGAATCTTGTTAGTGGGCCAATCTAGCAGTTGTTTACACTGTCCCATTTCCTCTATCCTTCTGAAATCAGTTCTGAATTCCTAGGGATTTGGTGAGAGGTCATTTGTCCCACGTGGCCTCACCCACTCTGATGCTTGTAGGCAGGCATATTCAGAAAGTTAGTCTAGATTTCATAAACTCTGAATAAAGTTAGAAAGTGATAAGTACCTTAAGGACGGTACAGAGAAAATTATGTAGGAGTTCAGAAAGTTAGCACTTAAAAGTCAACTACAGGGCTTCCCTGGTGGCGCAGTGGTTGAGAGTCTGCCTGCCGATGCAGGGGACACGGGTTCGTGCCCCGGTCCGGGAAGATCCCACATGCTGCGGAGCGGCTGGGCCCGTGAGCCATGGCTGCTGAGCCTGCGCGTCCGGAGCCTGTGCTCTGCAACGGGAGAGGCCACAACAGTGAGAGGCCCGCGTACAGAAAAAAAAAAAAAAAAAAAAAATATATATATATATATATATATATATATATACACACACAATCCATGACCCAGCAATTCACTATTAGGTATATACTGAAGAAAGATGAAAATGAGTACATGTGTCTAAGGAAAGATTTCTACAAGCATGCTCTTAGCAACTTTATTGATAATAGTCAAAACAACTAATAAACACTAAAAGTACCCCAAATATCCATGAAGCTGGAATAGATAAACAAATTGTGGTATATTCACAAAATGGAATACTATCCATCGATAAAAAGTACAAGCTACTGATATATGGAACATCGTGGATGAAACTAAAAAAAATAGTATGTCAAACAAAAAAAGAAGCCAGGTACAAAAGAGTATATGTTATATGATTCAAATTATATGAGGTCTGGAACAAACAAGGACTAATTATGGTATCAGAAATCAGAATAGTGGTTAACATTGGAGGAGTATTTACTGGGAGAGATCTTGTCTGGAAAGCAGCATCTCTGGGGGTGATGAAAATGCAATATTGCTCTAGATGAGATTACAAGAGTATCCATACATAGATAGAATTTCTTCACAAAGTATGCATTGTGCTATATATAAGTTCTACTTCAATAGAAAATGCAAAAGTACAAAGCAACAAGGAGGCAGATGTCTAGTAAAATATTAAAAGATGACTTCTACAATGTGTAAGTAATGTTTACCTGTGTGGGGGTGGGAAAATATAAATATATATATATATTTGTTTTTCATTATTCCTTTCCTCTAATATATGCTGTTATGAGCTTTACTTTTTTAATTATTATTTTTCATTTCTAAAATATATCAAAGTTATGCTGCATTTTCACTGTTGGCATGGGGCTCCTGATACCTCAGGACAAATGCTTACAACTCTTTTAAAATAAAAGTTATTATTGGCTTGGTTGACTGCAAAATATTTATCTAAGGATCACTCAATAGGAGGATAGTTGATTATTAGTCTAGTTTAATAACTTGATCTCATAAATTTTGAAGCCTGTAGCATCATGGAGGACTATTTTTTTGGATGCATACTTGACCATATTGTATATTTTTAAAGATTCTTTTACAAGTGTTCATAACCTAAGGCTACTGTTGTATTTCAGTATTTTAAAGCAAACTAGCAAATGCCATAGTGCTGACAAAGTAATAGGCTCTGACTTATTTGACGTGAGAGCTCTCTCTTGCCTGTTCCATCCATCCTCCAATCAGTTTCTAAGCTTTATGAAGAAGTTCTTAAAACTGGTATGAGAAGCATCCAAACTTGTGAATATGAAGGGAGGTAAAACATAAAACAAGCTGTACAAAGCTACCCTGCATGAAAATGCTCTTCTACTAGTGTGCCTTTGTTCGAATAAATTTTAACTGACTTAATTAAATGAACACTGATGTGTCAAAATAATTAATAACAACTAACAATTGTATAGCACTCTCTAATCTACAGAGTGCTTTTGCAGGTTTTGTCTCATTTGGTAGCCTATTATATTTGGACAGGAACACTTAATGGAATGTTTTGCTTATAGAGTGTTCCCATACACCACAGTCTTGTTACTTGACTAGAACCATTATGGATATGGCAATCTGGACTCTAATTCTGAATATACGAATGTCTCTTTCATTTTGGCTTTGTGGAGAATTGAGTAGTTCGACATAGTGGATTTTCCAGATAAATACAAGTTAGCGTTAAAAGCACCAAGATGATTAATTATAACCACTTTTAAGAGGAATCATTATAAAATCTATATAACTTTTTATCTCCTTTGTACAAGTCACGTTTGACATGTATTTTAGTTGTAAAGAAATACAGGACCACATTATAATATTTGGAAAATATAGAAATGTGTGAGGAAGAAAACAAAAAAAATTTCATATTCCTACAGTGTTTATTCAAAGATAAACACTGTTAATATTTCAGTATGATTTCAGCCTTTCTACAGTGAAATATATTTCTATGTGTATAAATATAGTTACATATTAATCTTATACTTTACATACTGTTCTATCTTGCTTTTAAAATCAGTATTATATCATGATTATATTTTTCATATCATTTCATGTCTAGACATACTAATTACTAGTCATATTTTCTATATCCTTTTTATCTACCTTTTAAGGTAATTGCTAAGTAATTGTATTATAATTTAATTAAATAAATGTTTAATCAGTTTCATGATTATATTTACATTAAAAATTAAGGATGCTTAAATTATAAATAACAGACTTCAATCTATTCTCATAAATCTATATATCATACTACATAATTTATAAAGAATTGAACAATTCAGTGAATAAAGAATCTATGCTATGTAGCTGGAGAAAATCTTTTTATATAGTTATTCTGTGATTATTTGTAGTTGTCTAAAATATCTCAATCTTGAGAATCTGTGAAAGATTTAAAATAGACACTGTGTAGAAAGTCCTTAATAGGGTTAAATTTAAATCCAGCATTCTCTCTGTTTCTCAGTATGCTTCATTACTTTGAAATATAAAATACTAACAATAAACACAATAACAGTGAAGCAATAATTAACCTGAAGCTTCAAAATATATATGCACTACTAAGTATAAAGTTGTATGATACTGTAAACATAGGATAAAAAGGCCTTCAAAATTTCACAAAAAAGGAACACATCTCTGTATTATCGAATCAGAAAACTTCAAGGTGCCTTCCTCCTTGAGATCCTAGGAAACACAACATTAAAATGGGGGTGACATCTGCTTTTATATTGAGTGATAGGTACAAAGATAGCTACCTACACAAATATACTTTATATGGTTCCTTCTCGACATTGAGAATGACAGATGACAAATATAAACCCTTAGGGCTTTATTTATAAAGTCACATCTGTACATTCACATTGGCTCTGTTTATGAGAAGAGACAGACTGGAAAAAAATAGTCAGGTATGATAACCCAATGAAGTGCTCAGAGAATGTTGTAAAACACATAGTCAACTATAAACCAATTGGCCCTGTATTAGGGCCAATTATTCAGAAAACTCTAATATAAATTTTCCTTAAAATCACACTAAACCACAATTTTGTCTCTTCTTTGAATTTTAACGTGGGTACAGTAATTCTACAAGCTCCATGAGGACAGGACCCGTGAGCATTTTGTTCTCTCTTGTATTCCTAGCACCAAGTATAGTGCCCCACATTCAGTAGGTGCTCAATAAATACTTTCATTGAATAAAAAAATATAGATTGGTTATAAAGTACTTGGAAATTAGAAATAGGACATCCTGGGGAGATTAAAGGTTGCAGCTACATATATGATAATATTCATATGCAGGTATATGGATATTTACATTATAAAGTAATTTAAAAACATAAAAGTCTCAATAAAGTTTTAATCAATACTTTCTTTTCCCTCAGAAAAACGTATCATTTAAAAAATATTTTCATCCCCTTAGTGCGAAGATCTGAGTTAAGAAATTTTAAGAAAACAATATGATTTAACTAGTTAATAATAGTGTTTAATATTGCCAAGAGATGTAGCAAAACTTTCAGGCATTATGTAAGGAGGTACAGGACACGGGTTAACTATATGCAGATATTATGGCAGGCAGGCTAGGCCTGTCCAAAACGCTGCCTTTAAATTTTTACTGTTTTTTTCTTGTTCATCTTTGGTACTCATAAGCTAATGTTTTCTGTTTTTAGGAATCATCTTCAATGTAGTGTCTTTGAGAGTTCTGGCTGTGGTAGATGGGACCTAAGGTAGTGAGAGATATTTGTTGGTGTTGGTCATTTTAGGTTGAATATATAAAATATGATCTATGTACATTACACTGAATATTTTCTTTGCTCAAATAAAAGGGAAAATATTTAAAATCTTAAACAAAATAGTGGAGTGTTCTGTCTATGCATATCTATATACAGATGCATATGTCTTTGTGTAGGTCTTAGACATGTGTATTCATGTTACTTGTACTGGAGACTGTTTAGCATGCAGTTCATTAAAATATGTCATCATTTTCCCAATGATTTTATAAAAATACCAAAACTGCCATTTTACACATCAGGAAAATTGTCCTCTGCTACAATATAAAAGCAAAGGTTTGTACATCACTTTCATCTTAATGAGTTTTGTGGTAGTAGGTGATTTATGTTTCTTTTATCTTTTTATTCAGTGAATGCTAGTATAACAGGATGACAGTTTGTTCATCATAGCTTCATTGAATTGATTTTCATGATATTTAAATAATGAATGCTATTTTTTAATAAATGTGTGTTTCAAAATAACGTTCTGGTATATTTTCTCATTTTAAAATGTGTGTGTGTGTATGTGTCTGTGTGTGCGTGTGTGTTTTGATTTGAAGATTTTCTGCTGCTATCTTTGATACAGCTGTTAATGATCTCTCATTCAATTCAATGGTTCTTTTGTACCCCACCCATCAGAAAATGAAGGAATGCAAATTTTAAATTGAGCTAGAGATACCAATGCCCAAGAAACAGGCATTTCAATATATAAAGAGTTTTATGGTTTTGATGGGGTATCATTATATTTTGTTGCCTAACCGCCATTTAAACACCAGAACTCAATATGAAAAATAAAAGGAAGCTCATTTGCACTGTAGGGGGCTCTCTCCTCAGTGTGCAAGTTACTCTCTAGGAGTCAGTCACTTAGGTAAGGTCAGTAAGTTTTTTAGTGTTGAGCCTCCCTAAAAACCAACCAAGTGGTAACTGAGTGACTTTAAGTGTATTAAAATTAACATAATGCATCGGGGTACACAGCTTTAGTTAATTCCTACAGCAATCGTGTGAGATATGTTTTTATCCCCATTTTACAGATGAATAATCTAAAACTCAGAAAGACTAAAAACATTGCCCAAGGTCCTAGAGCTAGTAAGAGACAGCTGAGATCTCATCATTGCTTTCCTACCTCAAAGCCTGTGTTCCCTTTTCTACTCTGTTCTGTCTCCCAGTAATGTTAACACTGTATTTAGAAGGCTAAATTTTAACTTAAAGCTTCTAAACGTATACCCCTTTCAAAACTGCTCTCATGTTTACTCAGAAAAGTCACTGAATGTAAATGAATATTTGCCTCCCATTCAGTTGGTATTCCCTAGAAAAAATCCCGACCATCTTATTCTACAGTGAAACACTCCACTGCTATTTCGAGAAAATACTTATGGCATTGAATAGTTGGAATGCTTCACAGGGTAAAATACCAGTTCTTTTTGCTCCAGCTCTAGCTAGATTTGAAATGTCAGGTTGAGTCATTTCTCTATATTCTGAAAGAATGTGAGACAGTAGGGATTATTTGGAGATGCTAGACACATACAATGTGGCATCCAGACCAAGGGGAGTGATAGGTCATTGCCTGGCAGATGGCATAATGAGCTGGAGAGGCTAATGGCAGATAGACTTGACGATTTGGGCAAAGCAAAAGAGCGTTTGGCTACTAACACAAAGTACTAGGAAAGCATTGAAGGAGTCTACTCTGATCTGATGATGATGCCAACTTGGATTTAGCAGATGATATGGTGAGAATGAGGCATATGGACGATAAAGTGGTATTTTTTTCTAGGTATGGTAAGGAAAAGGCAGCTAATGTAAGCAAAGTGTTGAGGTTTTTGGTTAACTAAACTCGTGTGTAGGGACATATTTTTAATATACTCAGCAATGCTTTCATATTGTCAAGGTAAAGTATGAATTTATAAATTGTTCATTAATACTATAAGGTTAAACTTTAAATCTTACCACAGCCTTCATGAGTTAAGCAAATTAACTCCAATTATATATTTTATATTTTGTTAGAAAAATGAGATACTCATACCACTTGAAACAACTGTAGTAAGTAGATTTTCTAAGCTATATTTTTGATCTGAAACTACTTGAAAGGAGCCACTATTTTTTCATTTATTGATCAAGGTAGCTTTTTGTGAGTGTAATGTCCTATCCATCTAAAAAGATGAAACTATTAAACAACCCATAACAGAGCTTTGAGATGTTTCCTCCAGTAGTGATGATTAATTTCCACCAATTCCACCAAATTCTTTTATCCATCTGTAACACATACTATGTTGAATAATTGATTGGCAATTTTTGGTTAAAATGTATCTGAACTTTAGCCCCTGCGGAAGTCTCTCCCAACTTCCTATGGAAATATTATGAATCCATAGAAAATGATGAGAACACATAGATCGAAAGATTAAAACAAACAAAACAAAACAAAAAAAGCCAGTATCTGGGTTAATGAGACCAGACTAAGTTATGAGCAAAAGTTTGCCTCATGAAACTAAGATGGGTAGGGGTAAGATGCGTGAGGTTTTGCAATTTTACACTATGGCCGATGGCCCAGAGTCCCAAGATCTATACTAACCAAAACTCTGGACAGCCATATCTCTACTGTGAAGTTGCTACTTTATGAGGCAAAAAGAGTAGGCTTACCCTCATCCATTTTACTATGTTCACTGAAAGACAGCAGCTCCCAGAACTGATAGTAGTATATTTTATCCTGGGAACATGTAAGACTCACAAATAAACTGTGATAACTGGAGACTAAAAATTATAAATGTTTATTGTACATTCTGGAACAAGGTTAAGGGTAGGAAAAAAGTTACTGAAGTAACGCAAAGCTATGTTAAGCACGTGGTAGCTGAAAACTGGAAATAGGACTTAAATATGTGGGCATTAACCTATCCTCTAACTATGGACCAAAAAAAGCTATTCAACCATTCTCTGAATTGAGAAAGACTGGGACCAAAGGCAAACAACTCGCTGGTTCTGTTGCCAAATATTTTGTCTGAAGAGAACTTGCCTCATTTGAAAATGAGTAAAGAGAAAAAACTTACCACATTGGTTATGAAAAAAATCACACAGGACTGGGGAAATGAAACATAAATTTCAAAAGAAGAGAAAATGAGTCCCTACAAGATCCAGTAGAAAATATCTTAAAACTCTTTGCCATCCTAAACACATTGGGAGAAAAAACATGTCTTGGAGATACAAAAGCACAAAGTCATAGGGACAACATTCTGAGATGTGCAGGCAACAAAAATAGGTGAAAAGGGATATGGGCAAGATAAGTAAGGGTTTCAATGTGACTAAAAATGCAATAGAAGATTAGGAAATTAAATGCATATTGGAGTTACTAAAAAGAAGAAATATACTGCAGAATATCAAATTAGTAATGCAGAATAAAAACTTAGGAAGCTTTACTGGAGTCCTGAGAAAAGGAAAAAGGGATGAAAATGAGAGGGAAAATGAGAGCTATGGAGGAAAGAAAATGGAGATCTAGCCTATGAATAATTGATGTATCTGAGGAACAAATGCTACAGAAGTTGTTAAAAATATAGTGGAAGACAATTTTTATGAATTCAAAAAATACCCATGTATGTACCTTGAAATGGCTTACAAAATTTCCAGAAAAAATAATGAAAGGAAACTCATATCTAAATGTATTCTGGTTAATTTCTTACATTATAAGGATACATTTTAAAGTCCTGCAGGCATCTGAGAAGGGAAAATATAATAAAGATAATCTAGAAAAAAGAAAGCTGGCTCTGGATTTATCTGTGACATCTTAGTCCTGAAGGCAATGTAACAACATCTAAAGAGGCAAAATCTAGAGGTGACAAAAGGATTTGACATGTCTTTTAGATTCAGCCATGATGACTTCCATGTGTGAAGGCAATAGAAGTAAATCTTCAGATGCAAAAGGATTCAGATACTATACCACCCACTTAGATTTTTCAAAGAATTTACTTTAGGCTTTATTACAGCCAATTATGATATATATATATTTTTTACTCTGAACATCATGTTGAAGAATCATGGTGAGACTGTATGTTTTCAGGTGGATTCTGTAACCTGTCTTCAGATGCTATTCTTCTTTCATTTCCACTCCTTTTTAGTACCAAGAAATGTGTTTTCCAAGCCGTGTCTTTTATCTCACAGTTCAGATGGAATCTTGTCATGTTTAATGACAACTTACAACAATTATTGGTGGTGTACCATTCCAGCACTTGTTAGCAATAGGTAAACAATTTACATAATCACTGTACCAGAACACTGTGCCAAGAGAATTACTGAATAATTTTTACTCCCTACAAAATCATACCTACTTAAAGGAATATAACAGACTTATTCATTATAAAGAAACTTGAGTAATAATTTACTGCATCTTTAAAGTGCATTGACTGTCTTGACTAATTGCTACTATAGATTGATGCTTTGTGATTTACCACATGTAAACTCAGGTGTGATCACGATAGTGCATTGAGTAATTACTAAGGTTATGGGGGTGGTTTGAGAATTTTGAGATGCATCTTATTCACCAAAATAGCTCATTTGCACTAGAATGTGGAATCTTGTGTAAAAAAAGAGAAAAGAAAAGAAAAACAGTAAATGCAGAATCTTCCACCTTAACTTCGACCAACACCCTTAATTACACTAAGATCAATATTGATGACCCAGGGCTTCCCTGGTGGCACAGTGGTTGAGAATCTGCCTGCTAATGCAGGGGACACGGGTTTGAGCCCTGGTCTGGGAGGATCCCACATGCTGCTGAGCAACTAGGCCCGTGAGCCACAACTACTGAGCCTGCGTGTCTGGAGCCTGTGCTACACAACGAGAGGCCGCGATAGTAAGAGGCCTGCGCACCGCGATGAAGAGTGGCCCCCACTCGCCACAACTAGAGAAAGCCCTTGCACAGAAACGAAGACCCAACACAGCAAAAATTAATTAATTAATTAATAAACTCCTACCAACATCTAAAAAAAAAGTCTTATTTAAAAAAATATATTGATGACCCAGATACAGAGCACTATTCATTTATTCAGTCAACAAATATTTATTGAAGTACTCCTGTGTACAAAGGATTTTACTGGAACCTAGATACACATCTGTGATAACCTTGCCTGGTGATCACCTCTTTTCCACTTTCTCACACTTAGTAAACCTTTTCTTCAAAACCATTGAAATATTCAGACCACCATCATACTACTTTAATGATCTCCTGGATTTAAATCACTCCATACCTGTGCCACAGCACAAAGCCAATCATTCCAACTCCACTCTTACCCTTGTCCTCAGTTCCCTGATCATTTTTATTTTTGCTGATAATCTCTGGCTGTATAACAGACTTTATGATATATGATGGGAAGGTTTTTGATCAGAAAATACTGACAAGGCAAATATTTATCTTAGTAAAACAAAATAATACAAACATAAAACCTATTACCCAGTGCTACATGTACTTCAGGAGTTGGAACTAATTTTACCAATATTATGTGAAAATAAAGTAAGAACCTAAAATTGGGACATAAGAAAATGTTCTACCATTCTCCCAACTGACATTTCCCACTGGGACTTTGGAATTCAGGTCTTTGGTAGATAAGGTTGAATTCAATCTTTGTAAATATGTGTGTAGCTTTCGGGGTGAAAATCTAAAGATTATCTTGAAAGGAGATGTGCCTTGTCTACATCATTCTTGCAAACGCTATGCAGTAATTTTTATATATGAGTTTACTCACGGTTACCAATTATATGTGAAGGCAAGTTGTACATAACCCTCCCATAAGTATAACTTTGAGGACGATCAATTTAGATCTCACTTTACTTCAAGAAAATAAGTCTCCCACTCAGCATCACATACTATGAATGGAGGGTCAAGTGAGGATGAAGGAAAGCTATGAAAGCTATATATAGGTTATATTTTTTTAATGGGTTCTCATGGACACCCTGCAGAAAGTTGGGAGGTACAGAAAGAATTGATTTAAATAGTTTACTGAAAGTTCAGGCCATATTACTCTATGTCCATCTTCTTCTTACCGTCCCATTTCTCATTATTTTATCATAAATAAATTTCCAATATATATGTATTAGGGTGTTTTTCTTTAAAAAGTTTCTGTGGGAAGTTGTATGCCATAATGCATAACAGAGCAAGAGTCTGAAACCAAGTTACTTGGGTTTGAATCCTGACTAAGCCATTCCCTAGGTATGTGACCTGGTACTTCAGTTTTTCAGTTTCCTCATCTGTAAAATAAAGGAAAACGTTATACCCATAAAAAATTCCTATGAGGCATATGGAATAATATTAGTACCTGACTCAGTGTGGTTTTCAGAATTCAATTATATTTATCTGTATATAGGCAGAGTCTGAATGCCATAGATAGACAGATAGATAGATAGATAGATAGACAGATGACAGATACCTGCTTTTACCTACGTTAATCTTCTTTAATCCTCACAACAACTTTATGAGGTAGGTATTCTAATTATTGTCCTTATTTTGTCGATGACTAAATTGAGCCATTGAAAGGTTAAATAAGTTGCTCAAGATAACACAGCCAATGAGTGGGAGAGCTGAGTTTTGATTTAATACAGTCTAGCTTCTGAGTCTGTCCTCCTGACCACATTATCTCTTTCAACCCTATAATGAGCGAAATTTACTCCAGGAGCATTTATTAATATCCAGGGCTAAAAACTCAATTGCTAGTACTTCAGCACTTAGTTTTCTTGATGTTTTAAAGATAGGCTTGCTCTTCTGCTTTTAACAAGAAATCCGTTAGTTATCTGTATCCTTTCATTAGTCAACTAAAGGTGAAATAGAATATAATAGCAAAAATCATGACTGCATTTACAGGTGGCACTAAAATTCATAAATTATCCACATCTCCATACTCCAATTTCCATGTCACTTACATGAGAAATTGCTGATACGATTCAGAGCAACATTTGATGACTGATTTTTAACTTCTCTTGCACTGCCATTAAGAAATAGGAATATTTAAATGTGCAGGTGGTTGTCTCTGCCCTTCACATATTGGCCTTTAGAACTTATTACCAATAGCTTCAGGCATTTAATAATGTATTTTATAGCAAGATAATATTAGTGGGGTCTTTCCTATGCCAACATTTTTCCCAAAGAATTCTTAAACCCAAACTGCATCTTTACATTGGAACTAACTCTCAGAATATTTAATGATGAAATGAGCTGTAATAGGTAAAATAAGAATCTAGGTGAAGAGCCAAGTGAATAAGTACATGTTATATCTATCACCAACTCATATTTTTAAAATGCTTAACAGTAAGACAACTCTCACTCTGATAATCAATGACTACATCTCTATGTTAATGTCCATGATTTTTAATAACATTGTCATATGAAATCGTATATCTATATTGAATATCCTGAGAATAAATTAATAAGGCGCTACTGAACTTGGTTTTCAGAAGCTGTTAAAGCGAATAATGGATATTACTAATGTTAAGATATTTCTGTCACTATCACAAAATATTTATATGTATATGTACATCCAGATTAAGTATTGTTTTAATAAAATAACCCCTGATTGCAAAATATTTCTTCAAATGTTTAAAAAGAACTTTATACCTCACATCTCACAACACCCACCCCTATATACTTTGATCCAACCACAAAAGTACTTAGCAAAGCCTTGCCTTGGACTAAAAGACCCCACATATATTTGCCTGAATCCTTCATTAATCTGTAAATTCTTAGAAGATAGGGACTATGCTTAACCCGATGCACATCAAAATAGTTAACACGTAGTAGGTGCTCAAAATATTCCTTAAATAAAGAACCGTTAAATGAAAAATTAAAAATTTGATTAGCATACAGATAAAAACTGAGGACAAGGGAAGAAATTATGTTTTCCAGAAATGACTGTCAAAGTGAGAATATAAAAATGGACATGCATAGAGCCCAAGGAAGCCCAGAATTAAATGAAAGGGTAAGTGATCGGAACAAATAAAGGATGTTCAAAGAGGCAGGAGAAAAAAGAGAGAGTAGTTATAAAACAAGGGAAAAGAAACATTCTAGGAGTTGGGACTTACTGACAATGGCAAATGTTGTGGAAAAACTAAGCAGTTTGAACACTGAAATTAACTATGATTGTTAAATCATTCTTAGATATGAAATTTTATGTATAGTGTGGTAGTGTCAATTCGAGCAATGCTAAAAATTTAGAACAAATAATTTGAATTAAAGTTACTCCACACATGGTAAATCGCCAAAGCTGGTCCATGTTGTACACTACAGAAGCAATATGAGACTTAAGGTAAAGGTGTTTATTAAAAACAAGACATTTAGTTTTCCTTTTGCATTTTAAGAGAATGTTGGAATAGGAGACACAAATTAACGTTTATTGCTGAATATACAATTTCAATCAGAATTTAAAAGCCTTGAAACATCTAAATGGAAGTAAAATTAATAAATACGGGAACTTTAATTAGAATAAAAGTAAAAATGTTCTTTTAGCATTTATCTCAGATACAGTGATTATTTTTACAGTGCAAATGAATTCAAATTTCATACTTTTAAGCTGATTAAATAGATCCTCCTCATTCAATTTCATGAAACTGCCCAATTCACAGAGAATTTGGGTATTAAAATTTACTGTACGTGACAACTAGACTCATTCTCAGAATGCAGTCTACCACCTCTATGTGGTTAGATTTCCTATTATAAGCTCTGAAAAGGTTAATGAAAACCTTTGCCAAGCAGCTCAGGTTTTATAATTGGGTGTAATAAGTAGATATGGCAATGGAGTTCTTCGTTAATGTAATTGTAATGCAGTTCGCAATGTGTTATAAAAACAACACAGTGAGGGATCTAAAGAGAAATAAAGACACACACACTTGTTGCTTGTAAATATGATCGAGAAATACATTGTATGTTTCTATTTGTCTATTAACTGCAAAATATACCTCAGAAACAACTATTTATTCTTTTAAACTCTAAACAAAGTTAGAATGGCCTGGTGACTTGAATTCCAATCTCTCTCTCCCAGCCCCCTGATGAGAAAGACAGAGACAGAGAGAGAGAGAGAGAGAGAGAGAGAGAGAGAGAGAGAGAGAGAGAGAGAGGAGAAGGAAAGCTAGGGGAGGGAAGAAAAGAGAGAGAAGAGAGAAATGAGGTATGAGACTATTTGCTCTTCTTTGTTACCTGTGTTTCCTCTCTGCTTACCATGAAAACAACATACTTCAAGTATTAATCTAAAGTTTACTTCCCCCAGGACAACTGTAATGAACGCCGCCCTACACAATTATCGCTTGCTTCCTGATCCTTAACTTGTACTTTATTCATAAAAGCTGTTACCTGTACATTTATCTATAGCACAGTGGTTAAGAGCACAAACTCTGGAGACAAGCCTGCCTACATTCAAATCTCAATTCTGGTTAACTCTTAGCTGTGTGCTCTTGAGAAAGGAATTTAAAATATACTTAAAGCAGTGTATTTCCTGCACTATACCCTGACTAATATTGATATCAAGGTATTTTCCAGCTTGGCTCAGGCTTTCCTTCCAAGCCTCATCTTCTATGACTTCTCCCTAATGTGATATGCTCTACCCTAGCACATGTTCTTAAACACACTGTCCATCTGAATGCCTGTGTCTCAGCTTGTACTATTCCTTTTGCCTGTAAAACTTCATACTGTAGGAGAAGCTACTACATTTTAACATTCAAATGCCGCCTCCTCTTTGAAGCCCCCCCTAAATACAGTGAAGCCTTTCGTCATCTGTGATTTTATAGCATTTACATTTCTTCCCCCTAAATGAAAATCTGCTTTCAAAGTTTATTGGTGAGGTGTGAGGGAAAAGAACAGTGGAGTAAGGTAGTTTTCAATGCTATTTATGTTCTAGAGTAATCTAAAATTTTTAATAATGTAACTTGAAAAGATTTGCTTGGTTAAAAAAAGTGAAACATCAGGATTGTTCTATGGTTTTTCAGAAATTACATGATGGTTGTATCGGAAATAAAATCAACTACTAAAAAAATTCTGAACTATATCCACATATTCTCCTGGTTCTTTTTAACTCACTAAGCCAGATCCCTTTTCAGAAGGTCTGCCTTCTCAATAGGACTTTTCTCTGATTGTCTCCTTGTTTGTGAATGCAATGGGAATTTTAGGCAATTTAAGACGTACCTACTCAGGCTTTTATAGACTTTAAAAAATGACACTTATTCTGAACAGTATTACCAATTTGTGTGTTAACTTGCATTTAACAAAATATCAAACAGGCATTGAGGAAAGCCACTGGTGAGTATTTCAAATAATCTTGGGTAAAGAGCATGTCAACTCCAACTAGCCATACAGATGAAGGTAAAAAAAAGTCTAGGTTAATTATTTCCATACATCCCTTAAACCAGGAATTTAAAACCCATATAAGCCCAAATAAATTAGTGTTACCTTTCTGCTACTTTCTATTTCCAGAAATGCTTAAAATACTTTATATTTACAACATATAATAAAAATGTGGGGAAACAAAGAAAGCCATGGTAGGGAATAAGCACATGTGAAGGAGATGTGTAAAGGCAGAGAGAGGAAAGAAAATAGAGAGGCAGAAAAGAAAAAGTGGTAGCAATTAATGTCTCTTAATTGTGACTCTTGGCTCTCTAAGGGATTTTTGATTCTGTGTAACAATTCGATGTCTCATACTGGAGCTGTCTGATAGGCACTCAGGAGTTCCCTCCTGCCCACTGAGGGAGAGAAAACATACTTTTAAGTGTCATTAGCTACCTTTTATGTCAGGAGATTCTATTTTTGTAGACTTTTGGGGTTCTTGGGTGATTTAAAAGAAAATGAAGGCAAGTCGTTTGGAAGCTATTATAATTTTTGTTCAGGCAAAGAAATACAGTGTCAGGCAATATAGGAACTTAAGTCTGTTTCCTAACTGTACATCTATATTCTCTTGATGAATTCTTGTATTTATCTGATAAAATGTTAAGCACTAAAAATCTGGGCTTAACTAAAACAGCTTCATGCATGGAGCCCTCTCCTGTCTGAAAGAATACCATTTAGAGAAAAAATGAAAAGCATTTTATCATTGAGGCTATAGTATTGATTATTTCTTTCTAGAATAACCATGACTGCACACCTCTGAGGTTTACATGTGATGCTCAAAATAATTTCATCTCGATAAATTAAGTTATACTGCAGTAACAAACAACTTCAAAATGTCAGTAGCTTAGAACACCAGAGATGTATTTCTCACACATAATACCGGTCTATTAACGGTTGTCTGGGGGCTTTGCTCCGAATCACCTTACTCTGAAACCCAGGCAGATAGAACCATCACCAGCTTGAACAGTTTCAGTCACTGTGACAAAGAAAAAAGGAAGCTCTGGAAGGTTTTTCATATCAAATTAAATGCTCTGCATTGGCAAGTAAATGGCTCACAACCCTAGCCAGAACTAGTTATAGCTCCATCCAACCACAAGGAAGTGGTACAGAAAATGCAATCCTGCCTTGTGCCACTAAGGAGAGGAGAATGGGAATATTTGGTGAAAGTATTAATGATTTCCACACACAATTCCAAATGAAGTCTTCCTAGCAAGTTCTAAATTTCAAAGATTCCGTGCGGAGCAGAAAATGGATGAGAAGGAGCAACATTTAAATGAAATTGAATATGCATACACACAGTATTGGGGAAGTTTTAGGGATTTCTGACAATATTCTACAAAATGCATATCTTTAATTTGAAAGTACTATAACTAAGAAAAAACTATGAGGGAACCTGCTTAAAACTAGCAAATAATCCTTTATATAAATATGTAACTGGGTTGTACCAGGGTTAAAAATAACAATCTGAGCATACTATAGTTAGAAAAAATATTAGGAGCTTCATATTTTTGATGGATCAAAAAATGCTGTGGACATCTTACAGATGCTGAAGAGATCGCTGCTGGGTCAGCCCTTCTATTCTCACCCATGACACTGCTTTATAGATTTTCCCATTACTATCCCTTATTTTCTACTTTCTGATTTACAAGGCATTTATTTTACTGTTTCACCCCCACTCAACCCATTCCATCACACTGCTGCCTCATCCCTGCATATTTAACTCTGTTCTTTAATTTTCAAGAGGCATGGTAGGCCAGCTGGTCCTGATGTCATACCTTATGTCTAGTTCTCTAAGATTCCGGGCTCTTTATTAAAAGGTAAAGAGGTTCTTTCTGATTTGTTGTTTTTGTTGTTCAGTACCTAGTGCTTGAGGGTCCATAGTTTAACATACCATAGGTTGGTAAATATTTATTTTGAATGCCCTAAATTATAAATAGCTTAAATCACTGTGACTTCTGGACATGATGGAAGGCAAACTCAATTCTAAAATAAATTTTCATAAGCTGAAAAACCGCAGTGTAAAAAAATGTAAACTTAGGTAGTCAAGGGTGAAATCTGGCAAAGGCAGGCAACAGGGCAAGGACAAGAAACTTGAACTGGATAGGGCTTTATCAGATCTAATCTCATTACAATAAGTGAATGAAATCAGTTAACAGAACATATATTAATAAGCTACCACATATTACAATAAACATGCAGAGTTACATCATTCTATATTCAGTTTCCCACTTAATCTTCAATACAAACTGGGAGGTAAATTTTCTCATACCTATTTACAGATTAGAAACCCAAAGCTTAGAGAAATTGAGTAACTTGCCCCAGCTCGCACAGGTAGTAAACTGTAAAGCTCAAATTCAAACCAGATTTGTCTGAGTCCAATGTACATGCTTTTTCTCTTATAGTGATTATGGTTTATTAAAATAACTTATTCTTCACATTTCTTTGCACAAAAGTGAAATTTTCCTTTTTTGAATTTAAAAACCTAAAAAAAATTCAATTTTAACCTAACATTTATTACTTGATGCTTTCTAATTTGTAGAACATAGTTGTTCTTTTAATTTAGTGATATATTAAGACCAAGACTTACTTTTCAGCAAGAGTAAGGCTAACTTTCTAATGCAAAAGTCACAGGCTCTATATTCAACTCCTAAAACACGCACCCTGTTCTCTTATATGAACTACATTACTAACACTGTTTGAACATTCTAAATATACATATCTTTAAACTACATAGCACACGGTATGTATCCTTTGTCCAATGTCTCTAAAACCTCTGACTTCCTGCCAGAGAGTACTGCTGAACGCTATTTTTATAGTCTCGCCTGTTGAACGAAACACAATGCAGCACTAGTGGAAAATGAAATTAAAATATATTGGGGGATGTAAGAGGAAACGAACGTGAGTATTATTAGGCTGGTTCATGCCAAACAGATTACAACTGTTGTAATTATTAAGGTTCTGTTAGGATTTTCTTCAAGTGGGGGCAGATTTGTGTGTTGAAAATTACAGTTATCTAAAACTGTAGAGTATGAGATATTTTAAAAGATTACAAGCAAAATTATTCACTTTTGACAGATGGATAGCTCCTATAAAGTTTCAACATGTTTGGAGGGGATGTGTAGTTTCCAAAGGTTCACGTTAATATCATCTAAAATGATATATTGGGCTTATTATTTAACTGTATTACAATAATTTAGGAGAAGTAACTAAATCATTTTTAACTAGCTTCCCTTACCTTGAAAATACTTTAAGCTTGGTTTGTATATCAAACAAGGACTAGCATTATAGAAATATATACTAATTAATTGAATAGAAATGATGACACTATTTCTACAAATCAGGAATGGAGATTTCTCAATTCTTCCTTAGGAACAATCCTTTAAGCTTAAGTGCCCAAGCTTGAGGTATAACTGGAGTAATGAGGCATTTTTAGCAAACATACTAGAAATTATGCAGCCAGCGATCTGAGGTACCATGTGATGTAGTCAACTTGGAAGCTTATATGATGATGAGTATTACCAATTTAATTAACATATGACAGTTATAAAGGGCTGTCCAAACATGTCAGCAAATTCAGATGAAAATATCATGGCTCTCTCCAGAGAACTGAATGTAATGACCTAAAATTGCTATATGATGGGACTACATTTCTACCAAAGCCATTTTGCAAATCAGATTTAATCTGATCAGCTCAACTCGGGTAGTCTGAGAATGCCGCATCTATGTTTATTTAGATGTTAGATGTTTGACATGTTTAAATAACATCTCTGTCAAGCATAATCTCCTATTTCATCATCACTTCTATCTTGAGAAGCTGGTAAGTAAGGTGGTATTCTGCAAGCTTTTTTCTCTGAAAAATGGACACGGCTATATTTTAGCACCATATCCAGCAAGTTCTTTCCACTCTCTGGTTAAAAAAGTAAAGTGTCAATATCCAGGACGTATTGACAACCTCATATATACCCACGATAGAATGAACAAGTAGACTGCAAGTGAATCCTGGTCGTAATGTTGGGGATTTTTTAAGGGCAGTCTGTAATTCAGCAATACCATAGCACAGTCTTTGAAGTCTGGACCATCAGCTCAGCCTTGTGAAGCTATTTAGCTTCCCAAATTCTATTCCCTATCATTTTATGGAAATGAGAACAGAAAAACAAGATGCCAAATCCATTGAATGACATCAAGCATAGCTTTAAATTAAAGACTCTTTTCCAAGATATTTGTTTTAATTAGCACAGTACTGGGATAAAGTTCCAAAAAAGGTATATGAGAATTCCATCCTCTTATTTTCCAAGTCTAATTTCTTGATTTGCTATGAAGAGTAGTAGAGTCAGATAGAAGAAATATGGTGAAACTTATTTTAAATCCAATTTTATTTATTAAATTAGATCTAATTGGCTTAAGTGGAACAAGTGTTCCAAATAGTAGCAGTCTATTATATTTTACAAGGATGTCTACTAAGGGGCCAGAAGAATACCATTTTACCTATTAGTGTTATTAGTAATATGAAAAAAGGAATATACCACATGTAAATAATGTATTCAGCCAGTTTTAAAGCTGCCATTATGTGTGAATTTTAGTATAGATGAAGACTTCGATTGAAAAATTTTGTTCTTATCCATATCAATATTTAATTTTAGGCATAAACTGAACTCCCATAGACTTTGGGCTTGTGTCTAATCAGGATTGGATTTACACAAATTATTATGAACTGTTTAGTTTATTTTGAAATATCCCATAGGGTGTCATGCAATTGTTACATGTAATTTGAAACACTGAATTCAATGACCTAAGTTTTATGATAATATTATAGAGGAAAGTAAAAATATGGAAATGTAAGTTAAATGTAATTCATGATCTTAATTGAAGGCACCAAGGATTATAAAGTACAAAGTAGTCAGACCAATAATCTAAAAAACAACTTCAGGTGAACGAATATCAGACTTTAGAGATTCAAGTATTCTAAAAAGAAGGAAACAGTGAATATGATTTTCTGAATGTGATGGCCTGGGCATGAATGATTTGCCCTTTGAAGCACAGTGGACTATGTCCCATCTTTAGAGTACCCATAAAGTACACATTCAATAAAAAAAAATGTAATAAATAAATATATACATTTTACTCAAAGGAAGATTATGTCAATGATGCTGTACAACTTGAGATCTGATCTTTTATTAAAGCTCATATTCATATTTCTACAATAATGCTTATGCTCAACTTTCTTGTAGTATTAGAAGGAGACAATTCTTCTAGTAGGCATTTAACTGATTTTTAATGTTACATATTGTTCAGTCTGCTAGGCCAATCGTTCATTGAGATGACAAAAATACGTATTTATATATAGTTTTTGGAGACTCAGTGACCTTACGTGTTTGGTCATGGACTCATAAATCAGTATTTATGAATTTCAAGCCTATGCTAGTATGATACAACTTAAAAATTAAAGGCAAGAAGAGGAACAATCCAAGCCATGCGGCTAAACAAAACTTTTTCTTTACAACAGCCAAAACAATCAAAGTAAATATAGAGACATAGTTGATAGAATGTTGCAGATAAAGTGCGTAAGGCAAATAAGAAATGAGAATATGATATTCATTTGAAATCAAAGTGTTCAATTGTTTAAGTAAAATGATTAAGAATAAACATCCATAAGTAGACTCAAATGAAGATTAACATAAATATTTGAAAATGTACTTGCCCTATAATCTAGGTTTCTTTAAAGAAAAACAAAAGGAAGTTCTGAGAGGACAATTGATGAAGTTCTTCTAGAGTGATGTATTGTGATGGAATGGTAATTAGAA
Source organism: Lagenorhynchus albirostris (assembly GCF_949774975.1). Lineage (NCBI taxonomy): Eukaryota > Metazoa > Chordata > Mammalia > Artiodactyla > Delphinidae > Lagenorhynchus > Lagenorhynchus albirostris. The sequence goes on from NC_083116.1 coordinate 23,462,489, forward strand.
GCTGTATGCCACATCATGTGAAAAGCAGAATTTATTTGACAGTCCCATATAAATGCACAGCTGCTATCATATACCTTTGTAACATCAGAATCAGAACTGAAAAACATTTTTCATGAAAGCAATCCCTATAGATAGGTTGAAAATTCTCCCTGAGTTCTAAATGACAGTAACTATAGCTGCTTGTCATTCTTGTTTTATCTTCTTCTAAACAGTGTCTAAAGAGTAGTTTAATCACAATTATTTTGAATACTCACATTGCAAATATGTTTGCAATATTGACAAATTATGCTACTTTGTCACAAGTACGTTAAATAATTACAGTACTTGTCAGATATCTCTAAATCCGATTATTTCATGCAAAAGAAAACTTAGCGTACCCATACCCAAATCATATTATATTCTGCCCTTGATGGGACATCACATCACTTTGGTTGACAGTTGATAACATTACAGATAAAGAAGCCTATTTTATCAAAGGATTATGCCTGTCATGGTATAGGAGATTTAGTGTCACTCACTAGCAGCTAGTAACATTCTTTTTGCAAGTTTGGGGAGTTAGGGATAAGGCTAAATGACAGGGTATCACAAAGATTTTGCATCCTTCAGTACTTTAATACAAATGGACACGTAAGTTTTTCCCATTTAAAAATTTTTTATTTGAGTTTCGAAGTTTCCACTTGAAAGATGAGGTGCATGCCTGTGATAGAAATGTTTCCACCCATTCCTTTCTGAATGTTAAACTAGTTTCTAGTTGGAGAAAACATTTGTCACTTCTGATCAATTCCATGATAGCAAGGAGAGACTTCTTTTTAAACCCAAGATTTTACTTCTCAATAAGACAGCATATATAATACATAATGAATATCAAGATGGCCAATATTTATAATACTGTCAGTGAGATCTTGACTGATATATTAATAATAAAGTATCAGAAAACATGAAGATTGTAGATGCTATAGGTCTCCTCAAATTGTTTCTCCATAGTAGCTATGTTATTAATAGGCAACTCAAATTTAATATATCCAAAATCTAATTTCTTATCCTCTCCCTACCAAAAAGATTCCACCCACAGTCTTTTCCCATTTCAGTCAGTGGCAACTCTTTCTCACTCCCCATATCCTGTCCATCAACAAATTCTTTTGGTTCCAACTTCTATATAAATCTAGAGAATAACAGGTTCTCACAACTTCCACTACTAGCTCCATGATCCAAGAAACCATCATTCTTGATCAACTTAGAGCCTACTAACTGCTGTATCTGCTTCCACCCTTCCCACTCCCCACTTCTGTCCATACACACTGTCTAGTATTCACACAGCAACAAAGAGATTCATTTATCTAAGTCAGATCTTGTCATTACTAAGGCTGTCAGTATCAAATAAGAGTGTAAACAAATATCCTTACAATGATCTAAACACTAAACAATATTCTGCATCCCCCTTACTTTTCTCTCACTTCATTTCCTACCATTTTTCCCTTATTATATTTGCTCTAGCCACAGTCCTCCTTGACGTTCTTCCAAAAAAAGTCACTCTCTCAACCTTGGGCCTTTCTATTATTTCTATAAGCGAAGACAAAACTGACATAGAATTTCTCTTTTTTTCATCATGCCTAATAAAAGGGGAAATACTTCATGTTAACTGGCTTTTGAAGTCTGGCATCCCTAAGTTGCCAGTATTGTGCCAGAGAAGTGATAGTGAAGCATTCTGTTACCAGAGAACAGCTTACACATTGGTAAGATATGGTTCTCAGGTTTATAGTTCATGCAGAAACATGACTATGCTATACTAAAATAGTACATAATAGAGCATTAAAAACACATAAACTTTGGGTGCATTGGGTTATCTTTGTGTGGTATATCTATGATATTTAGAAAATAATGTTAGAAAGGTGTTGTTAACTCAAAGTTATTTAATTAGAAAACTTAACAAAAGAAGTGAGGACTTGTGAACATATGTATGTATTGGAGAGGAGATAGTATATACTGGAAATAGGCAACCTTTTTTGAGGTTGATGACTTTCATACTTTCTAGAGAGAAATAAAGCATACTGTACACATAGAAAATAAGAGCCTTGGTTCTCCTAGTTTCCTAAATTTTCAAAGTACTAATATTCATTTAGACAGTGCTACTTTTTTTTGATAAATTAATCAACATGCTTCAGATACTTACAATACCCTGAGTGTTATTAAAAATCTACAGAGTTGGCCCCCCTCAATTAGGAGCATGATGGGGCAGCACATTGTATGTTGATTTGGGGAGCTGCATTAATTATCAAATATAATCCAGAATGAAATCAAATATACAAAATAAATCAGGAATGGGTCTTCTTTTAAAATCAATAAATGAACAGTGAGTCAAGGGTAAATGTTTGTAGGAGAGAATCCAACTTATTATCTAAGATAGGAAATATTTCTCAAACGTCAAATAACTACTTTTATTTCAAAGGAAAGTTTAGAAAGAAAAAGGATATTTGAAATTCTCTTTTGTCATGAAATTCTCCTTTTAAGACACATTAAAAATTATTAAAATCTGGACCTAAATAATTGAACTAGGTACAGTAGCATCTCTATTTTCAAAGAAGGCTCTGTCTCACCAGTGCTTGTTAATAAAAACCCCATCATAGTAAAATACAAGCTGGCATTTATTCCATGTTGTTTTAAACAAGTTTGTGTAGCATACTTGAAGTGTATTTTCTTGATAATTCCTATTGTACCATACATGGCCTCCTATTGAATGAGCAAATGATGATCATAGCAATCATCCAAGTTATAGTACTTCAAGTCCTGTTACAGTTAACTCCAGAAAGAAAATGCTGTGGACTGTTGGTTGTCATATTGTTACATTTTTTTTCAACTTTCACTTGGCTCTTTTACTTTTCTGTTTTTGTAAAATTGTTAGGATGTCAAATCAGTCTCCATACACTTAAATATTATGAAACTGCTTAACAGCTATGAATGATGACGTTACAGAAGGTAGAGGTTAGTATAAAACACTTGAAGGTCAAAAGAAAATTTTAGCTGGAACTATAACACTTAACAAAATATGGGACCTAAGCCTAACCCAGACATATGTGCTAAAATTACTATTTAAACATGATTTTATTATGTTATTTATATATTTTGGTAGATGAATAATGATGTCTTTTGCATATGCTTAAAGAGTAATTTTATGTGAACCAAAGCTTTAGTAGTAACCCACTTTTTCAAAAACTGCCAATTTGAGCAACTAAAGAACACTGGATTTCATTTTAACTGAGTTCAAAAGAAGGTTTTAGATAACTACTGATCGATTTATTTTTAAATAATTCACTTAAAAATAGATTCATAGGGCTTCCCTGGTGGCGCAGTGGTTGGGAGTCCACCTGCCGATGCAGGGGACACGGGTTCGTGCCCTGGTGTTGGAAGATCCCACATGCCGCGGAGCGGCTAGGCCCGTGAGCCATGGCCGCTGAGCCTGCGCGTCTGGAGCCTGTGCTCCGCAACGGGAGAGGCCACAACAGTGAGAGGCCCGCGTACCGCAAAAAAAAAAAAAAAAAAAAAAAAGAATAGATTTATAAAATCTTCTGAAGGGAATCACTCCAAATTTAAAACTTCAAATTCTTTCCAAGGAATTAATGTTTCATTTTGCTACAGAGCTTTGCTTGCCCAAATCCAGAAGAATATTTTTTCCCTCCGGTTATAGTGTCTTAGAGCAGAAGTAATTTATTCCTGCATACATAATTATTTATGATGTTTTACATGCTTATTATGGTAATGCTAGCTTTTTTGCAAAAAAGAACAGTGTTCACTAATAGAGAGTGGTGGGATTCTATTCTCACTGGACATTATTAAGAATCATTATTAGCTGCCTACCCTTTTATAGCATCAATACAGCCTTCTGGTATTTAGTCAATATATTCTCATATCTCATATTTAATTAATCTCAATGATAATAAATTGATGTCTGTCTCCCATTGTTTTAAGTTTAACCTTGAAAAAGCATTTTTATGTTTTGTTCTTTAGAAAAAAAAATATTTATGGGAATCATCACTTTAATCTAGTATGCATTTTTAAGCCATTGATAAAGATCACCTATCCCCTGACATTTCATGGGGTGAAATTAGCATATTCATTAATTGTGTTTCTATTCCCATTTCTACTCCCAAAGTTAATTAAAGAAGTCTGACTTAATTATGTATCTTATAGTCATTTCTGTCAGATACAGGACAAAGAAACCCATTTAAATATAATACCACAGATTCCATTTCATGGCTATGACATACTCTTGTGTTCATTTACACTATATGACCTGATTTTTTTCCTGAAGAATATGTTCATTGACATATTATCAGTTGGGACTCAACGAGAGAACCTGAATCAATAAAAGATGTATAGATATAGATATGAAAGCTTCAGATTCTTTCCTAATAAATCTTCAGGCTTATTAAAATAACTTGGCTCACATAATTGTGGGGCTGGCTAAGGAAACCTAAAATCCATAGGCAGGTTGTAAGTAAGGGCAGGATGGATCCCACAGGCATGGGCCTATACTGTTGTCCACAGGCTGAACTCATCTCCCTCTTTCTCCGTCTCTCTCAATCTCTCTAAAATTTCAGCACTGTTTTTAAGGTCTTCCAGCTGATTAAATCAGACCCACCCAGATTATCCAGAGCAAGCTCCTTTACTTAAAGTCAACTGATTAGGGAATTTACATTAGCAACATAACTTCACAGCATCACCCAGATTAATGTTTGAATAAACATGGAATGTAGCCTAGTCAAGGTGATACATTAAAAAAAAAACAACCTGTAGCCATGAAGCCTAATTTAAATCAATAAAAATCTATTACCATTTCAAAATATTATACGAATTTAAGCTTTTTATGTATTGGTGTTATATCTTTAGAAGGTAGAAAAAAAGTAACCGTTTGAACTGATCGGCCCTTTGATATTGCTAACAGGAGCAAGAGGAAATTAGAAGACATGGGAGTTAAATACTCAACAAAGTACACCAACAATATATTCCTTCTCAACCTGAATCCCAAGACAAATAAATAACTCCTGCAACCAAGGAAGACTGCAAATACGGTTAAATGATTCAGTCATGAAACTTTATGTAGCAAATAGCATATCAAAATATATACAGGAGGGGCTTCCCTGGTGGCGCAGTGGTTGAAAGTCCACCTGCCGATGCAGGGGACACGGGTTCGTGCCCCGGTGCGGGAAGATCCCACATGCCGCGGAGCGGCTGGGTCCGTGAGCCATGGCTGCTGAGGCTGCGCGTCCGGAGCCTGTGCTCCGCAACGGGAGAGGCCACAACAGTGAGAGGCCCGCGTACCGCAAAAAAAAAAAAAAAAAAAATATATATATATATATATATATATATATATATATATACACAGGAGAATTTCATTTCCAGAAGTGACAGATCAGCTTGACTCAAACAAGCCATTCTGCAAAAATCAACTAGAAAAGCTGTGGAAAATATCGTTTAAAGTATTTCTGAAGGCATGAGTGAGCTGCCAAGGCAGCCAGAATCTGCAGGGCCAAAATCCAGAAACAAAGGGGAAAAAAAATTTAAGGAAGGCATTTCAATTCAATTTTCCCTTCCATGCATTAACCAATTATTATACGGCTTCTGAGAGGCTGAGAAACCATCAGTGCTTTGAGCAGTCTCATGAGTCAAAGGGAGAACCAGAATTCAGAGCTCAATAAGGAGGAGTATCTCTCAACACACCTGGCTTTCATTTTAGACTTTTGAAGGCTCATCTTTCAGGAAAACAGGGAACTGGACATAGACAAGACCACATAAAGGATTAAATTCAGCTTCTAATGTAACCAATCACTGAATTTATGGAGGTATTATGTCCATATTCTAATGAAAGTAAGAAGCAAAAGCAAATTCTCTCTTAGGAAAGACTATACAGACTCCTAAACTTAACGATGGTTTCACTTATGATTTTTTGACTTATTGTCATTCGAAAGTGATACGCATTCAGTAGAAACCATACTTTGAATTTTGGTCTTTTCCTGGGCTAGTGATATGTGGTAGAATACTGTCTTGTGATGCTGGGTCAACAATCAATACACTTACAACCATTCTGTACCCATACAACCAGTCTGTTTTTCACTTTTTGTTCAGTATTAAACAAATTACATGACATATTCAACACTATTATAAAATAGGCTTTGTGTTAGATGATTTTGCCAAATTGTAGACTAATATAAGTATTCTGAGCAGGCTAGCTACGGTGTTTGGTAGGTTATTAAATGCATTTTTGACAGGATATTTTCAAATTATGATGGATTTATCAGGACATAACCCCATCATAAGTTGAGGAAGATCTGTAATTCTGAACCTCAAAGTATCTTTAAAACACTTCATATGCCATTTCTGTCATGTAATAAAACAATAAACATACTAGCAGATAAGACCAGGTGACCAATATCAACAGAAAACTAGATAATAGAATTATCGATAGATGTATAGGATATTTAAATGTTAAGGTTACCAGACACAAAATTTTAAATAACTGTAATTAATATTTTTAAAATGAGAATTTCAGTACAGAATAGGATGCTGTAAATAACAAACATATGGGCACTTCTGGTTTTCCAGTTCAGTATATAAGGAACTTAGAAGTCACCACTCCATTCCAATAAGTAAAAAGCTTAACAAACTGAAACATCGGAAAACAGGGAAGATGGGGAAAACAGGGAAGATGGCGGAAGAGTAAGACGCGGAGATCACCTTCCTCCCCACAGATACACCAGAAATACATCTACACGTGGAACAACTCCTACAGAACACCTACTGAAGGCTGGCAGAAGACCTCAGACCTCCCAAAAGGCAAGAAACTCCCCACGTACCTGGGTAGGGCAAAAGAAAAAACAGAGACAAAAGAATAGGGACGGCACCTGCGCCAGTGGGAGGGAGCGGTGAAGGAGGAAAAGTTTCCACACTCTAGGAAGCCCCTTCGCGGGCGGAGACTGCGGGAGGCGGAGGGGGGAGCTTCGAAGCTGCGGAGGAGTGCACAGCAACGGGTGCGGAGGGCAAAGCAGGGAGATTCCCGCACAGAGGATCGGTGCCGACCGGCACTCACCAGCCCGAGAGGCTTGTCTGCTCACCCGCCGGGGCGGGTGGGGCTGCGAGCTGAGGCCGGAGCTCAGGGAGAGGACTGGGGTTGGCGGCTTGAACATAGCCTGAAGGGGTTAGTGCACCACAGCTAGCCGGGAGGGAGTCCGGGGAAAAGCCTGCACCTGCAGAAGAGGCAGGAGACTTTTCCTTCCCTCTTTGTTTCCTGGGGTGTGAGGAGAGGGGTTTAAGAACGCTGCTTAAAGGAACTCCAGAGACGGGCGCGAGCCGCGGCTGAAAGCGCGGACCCCAGAGACGGGCGCGAGCCGCGGCTGAAAGCGCGGAATCCAGAGACGGGCGCGAGCCGCGGCTGAAAGCGCGGAATCCAGAGACGGGCGCGAGCAGCGGCTGAAAGCGCGGAATTCAGAGACGGGCGCAAGCCGCGGCTAAAAGCGTGGACCCCAGAGGCGGGCGGGAGATGTTAAGGCTGCTGCTGCCGCCACCGAGGGGCCTGTGTGCGAGCACAGGTCACTCTCCACACCCCTCTTCCGCGGAGCCTGTGCAGCCCGCCACTGCCGGGTTCCCGGGATCCAGGGACAACTTCCCCGGGAGAGCGCACAGCGCGCCTCAGGCTGGTGCAAAGTCACGCCGGCCTTTGCCACCGCAGGCCCGCCCCGCACTCTGTGCCCCTCCGTCCCCGCCGGCCTGAGTGCGCCAGAGCCCCCAGTCAGCGGCTCTTTTAACCCCATCCTGTCTGAGCAAAAAACAGACGCCCTCCAGCGATCTACACGCAGTGGCAGGGCCAAATCCAAAGCTTAGCCCTGGGAGCTGTGAGAACAAAGAAAAGAAAGGGAAATCCCTCCCAGCAGCCTCAGAAGCAGCGGATTAAAGCTCCACAATCAACTTGATGTACCTGCATCTGTGGAATACCTGAATAGACAACCAATCATCCCAAATTAAGGAAGTGGACTTTAGGAGCAAGATCTATGATTTTTTCCCCTTTCCTCTTTTTGTGAATCTGTATGTGTATGCTTCTGTGTGAGATCTTGTCTGTATAGTCTTGCTTCCACCATTTGTCCTAGGGTTCTATCCGTCCATGTTATTTTTAAAATTTTTTTCTTAATAATTAATTTTAATAACCTTATTATACTTTACCTTCGTTCTTTCTTTCTTTCTTTCCGTCCTTCCTTCCCTCCTTTAGACAACGAATCATCCCAAATTGAGGAGGTGGTCTCTGACAGCAAGATTTAGGATTTTTCCCCATTTACCTCTTTTAGTGAGGGTGTATGTGTATGCTTCTGTGTAAGATTTTGTCTGTATAGCTTTGCTTCCAACATTTGTCCTAAGGTTCTTTCCGTCCCCCTTTTTTTTTTCTAAATAAGAAGTTTTTAATTCAATAACTTTATTATACTTTATTTTATTTTTACTGTATCTTCTTTCTTTCTGTCTTTTTTCCTTCTTTCCCTCCTTCCTTCCTTCCTCCCTCCCTCCCTCCCTCCTTTCTTTCCTTCTTGCCTTCTTGCCTTCTTTGCTTCTTTCTTTCTTTCTTCCTTCCTTCCTACCCTCCTTTCCTTCTTTCTTTCCTCATACTTCTACTAATTCCCTCTACTTTTTCTCCCTTTTATCCTGAGCCTGTGGATGAAAAGCTTTTGGTGCTCCAGCCAGGAGGCAGGGCTCTGCCTCTGAGGTAGGACAGCCAACTTCAGGACACTGATCAACAAGAGACCTCCCAGCTCCACATAATATCAAACGGCAAAAATCTCCCAGAGACCTCCATCTTAACACCAGCACCCAGCTTCACTCAACGACCAGCAAGCCACAGTGCTGGAAAACCTATGCCAAACAACTAGCAAAACAGGAACACAACCCCACCCATTAGCAGAGAGGCTGCCTAAAATCATAATAAGGCCACAGACGCCCCCAAACACACCACCAGACGTGAACCTGCCCACTAGAGAGACAAGATCCAGCCTCATCCACCACAACACAGGCACTAGCCCCCTCCACCAGGAAGCCTACACAACCCACTGAACCAACCTTAGCCACTGGAGACAGACATCAAAAACAGGAGGAACTACAAACCTGCAGCCTGCAAAAAGGAGACCCCAAACACAGTAAGATAAGCAAAATGAGAAGACAGAAAAACACACAGCAGATAAAGGAGCAAGATAAAAATGCACCAGACCTAACAAATGAAGAGGAAATGGGCAGTCTACCTGAAAGAGAATTCAGAATAATGATAGTAAGGTTGATCCGAAATCTTGGAGATAGAATGGACAATAGATTGGACAAAATGCAAGAATCAGTTAACAAGGACCTAGAAGAACTAAAGATGAAACAAGCAACGATGAACAACACAATAAATGAAATTAAAAGCACTCTAGATGGGATCAATAGCAGAATAACTGAGGCAGAAGAACGGATAAGTGACCTGGAAGATAAAATAGTGGAAATAACTACTGCAGAGCAGAATAAAGAAAAAAGAATGAAAAGAACTGAGGACAGTCTCAGAGACCTCTGGGACAACATTAAACGCACCAACATTCGAATTATAGGGGTTCCAGAAGAAGAAGAGAAAAAGAAAGGGACTGAGAAAATATTTGAAGAGATTATAGTTGAAAACTTCCCTAATATGGGAAAGGAAATAGTTAATCAAGTCCAGGAAGCACAGAGAGTCCCATACAAGATAAATACAAGGAGAAATACGCCAAGACACATATTAATCAAACTGTCAAAAATTAAATACAAAGAAAGCATATTAAAAGCAGCAAGGAAAAAACAACAAATAACACATAAGGGAATCCCCATAAGGTTAACAGCTGATCTCTCAGCAGAAACCCTACAAGCCAGAAGGGAGTGGCAGGACATACTGAAAGTGATGAAGGAGAAAAACATGCAGCCAAGACTACTCTACCCAGCAAGGATCTCATTCAGATTTGATGGAGAAATTAAAACCTTTACAGACAAGCAAAAGCTGAGAGAGTTCAGCACCACCAAACCAGCTTTACAACAAATGCTAAAGGATCTTCTCTAGGCAAGAAACACAAGAGAAGGAAAAGACCTATAATAACGAACCCAAAACAATTTAGAAAATGGGAATAGGAACATACATATCGATAATTACCTTAAATGTAAATGGACTAAATGCTCCCACCAAAAGACACAGATTAGCTGAATGGATACAAAAACAAGACCCTTATATATGCTGTCTACAAGAGACCCACTTCAGACCTAGAGACACATACAGACTGAAAGTAAGGGGATGGAAAAAGATATTCCATGCAAATGGAAGCCAAAAGAAAGCTGGAGTAGCAATTCTCATATCAGACAAAATAGACTTTAAAATAAGGACTATTAAAAGAGACAAAGAAGGACACTACATAATGATCAAGGGGTCGATCCAAGAGGAAGATATAACAATTGTAAATATGTATGCACCCAACATAGGAGCACCTCAATACATTAGGCAAATACTAACAGCCATAAAAGGGGAAATCGACAGTAACACATTCATAGTAGGGGACTTAAACACCCCAATTTCACCCATGGACAGATCATCCAAAATGAAAATAAATAAGGAAACACAAGCTTTAAATGATACATTAAACAAGATGGACTTAATTGATATTTATAGGACACTCCATCCAAAAACAACAGAATACACATTTTTCTCAAGTGCTCATGGAACATTCTCCAGGATAGATCATATCTTAGGTCACAAATCAAGCCTTGGTAAATTTAAGAAAATTGAAATTGTACCAAGTATCTTTTCTGACCACAACGCCATGAGACTAGATATCAATTACAGGAAAAGATCTGTAAAAAATACAAACACATGGAGGCTAAACAATACACTACTTAATAATGAAGAGATCACTGAAGAAATCAAAGAGGAAATCAAAAAATACCTAGAAACAAATGACAATGGAGATACAATGACCCAAAACCTGTGGGATGCAGCAAAAGCAGTTTTAAGGGGGAAGTTTATAGCAATACAAGCCCACCTTAAGAAGCAGGAAACATCTCGAATAAACAACCTAACCCTGCACCTCAAGCAATTAGAGAAAGAAGAACAAAAAAACCCCAAAGCTAGCAGAAGGAAAGAAATCATAAAAATCAGATCAGAAATAAATGAAAAAGAAATGAAGGAAACAATAGCAAAGATCAATAAAACTAAAAGCTGGTTCTTTGAGAAGATAAACAAAATAGATAAACCACTAGCCAGACTCATCAAGAAAAAAAGGGAGAAGACTCAAATCAATAGAATTAGAAATGAAAAAGGAGAGGTAACAACTGACACTGCAGAGATAAAAGAGATCATGAGAGATTACTACAAGCAACTCTATGCCAATAAAATGGACAATCTGGAAGAAATGGACAAATTCTTAGAAATGCACAACCTGCCAAGACTGAATCAGGAAGAAATAGAAAATATGAACAGACCAATCACAAGCACTGAAATTGAAACTGTGATTAAAAATCTTCCAACAAAGAAAAGCCCAGGACCAGATGGCTTCACAGGCGAATTCTATCAAACATTTAGAGAAGAGCTAACACCTATCCTTCTCAAACTCTTCCAAAATATAGCAGAGGGAGGACCACTCCCTAACTCCTTCTACGAGGCCACCATCACCTTGATACCAAAACCAGACAAGGATGTCACAAAGAAAGAAAACTACAGGCCAATATCACTGATGAACATAGATGCAAAAATCCTCAACAAAATACTAGCAAACAGAATCCAACAGCACATTAAAAGGATCATACACCATGATCAAGTGGGGTTTATTCCAGGAATGCAAGGATTCTTCAATATACGCAAATCTATCAATGTGATAAACCATATTAACAAATTGAAGGAGAAAAACCATATGATCATCTCAATATATGCAGAGAAAGCTTTTGACAAAATTCAACACCCATTTATGATAAAAACCCTGCAGAAAGTAGGCATAGAGGGAACTTTCCTCAACATAATAAAGGCCATATATGACAAGCCCACAGCAAACATCATCCTCAATGGTGAAAAACTGAAAGCATTTCCACTAAGATCAGGAACAAGACAAGGTTGCCCACTCTCACCACTATTATTCAACATTGTTTTGGAAGTTTTAGCCACAGCAATCAGAGAAGAAAAGGAAATGAAAGGAATCCAAATTGGAAAAGAAGAAGTAAAGCTGTCACTGTTTGCAGATGACATGATCCTATACATAGAGAACCCTAAAGATGCTACCAGAAAACTACTAGAGCTAATCAATGAATTTGGTAAAGTGGCAGGATACAAAATTAATGCACAGAAATCTCTGGCATTCCTATATACTAATGATGAAAAATCTGAAAGTGAAATCAAGAAAACACTCCCATTTACCATTGCAACAAAAAGAATAAAATATCTAGGAATAAACCTACCTAAGGAGACAAAAGACCTGTATGCAGAAAATTATAAGACACTCATGAAAAAAATTAAAGATGATATAAATAGATGGAGAGATATACCATGTTCTTGGATTGGAAGAATCAACATTGTGAAAATGACTCTACTACCCAAAGCAATCTATAGATTCAATGCAATCCCTATCAAACTACCACTGGCATTTTTCACAGAACTAGAACAAAAAATTTCACAATTTGTATGGAAACACAAAAGACCCCGAATAGCCAAAGCAATCTTGAGAACGAAAGAAGGAACTGGAGGAATCAGGCTCCCTGACTTCAGACTATACTACAAAGCTACAGTCATCAAGACGGTATGGTACTGGCACAAAAACAGAAAGATAGATCAATGGAACAGGATAGAAAGCCCAGAGATAAACCCATGCACATATGGACACCTTATCTTTGATAAAGGTGGCAGTAATGTACAATGGAGAAAGGACAGCCTCTTCAATAAGTGGTGCTGGGAAAACTGGACAGGTACATGTAAAAGTATGAGATTAGATCACTCCCTAACACCATACACAAAAATAAGCTCAAAATGGATTAAAGACCTAAATGTAAGGCCAGAAACTATCAAACTCTTAGAGGAAAACATAGGCAGAACACTCTATGACATAAATCAAAGCAAGATCCTTTCTGACCCACCTCCTAGAGTAATGGGAATAAAAACAAAAATAAACAAATGGGACCTAATGAAACTTCAAAGCTTTTGCACAGCAAAGGAAACCATAAACAAGACCAAAAGACAACCCTCAGAATGGGAGAAAATATTTGCAAATGAAGCAACCGACAAAGGATTAATCTCCAAAATTTACAAGCAGCTCATGCAGCTCAATAACAAGAAAACAAACAACCCAATCCAAAAATGGGCAGAAGACCTAAATAGACATTTCTCCAAAGAAGATATACAGACTGCCAACAAACACATGAAAGAATGCTCAACATCACTAATCATTAGAGAAATGCAAATCAAAACTACAATGAGATATCATCTCACACCAGTCAGAATGGCCATCATCAAAAAATCTAGAAACAATAAATGCTGGAGAGGGTGTGGAGAAAAGGGAACACTCTTGCACTGCTGGTGGGAATGTGAATTGGTACAGCCACTATGGAGAACAGTATGGAGGTTCCTTAAAAAACTACAAATAGAACTACCATATGACCCAGCAATCCCACTACTGGGCATATACCCTGAGAAAACCAAAATTCAAAAAGAGTCATGTACCAAAATGTTCATTGCAGCTCTATTTACAATAGCCCGGAGATGGAAACAACCTAAGTGCCCGTCATCGGATGAATGGATAAAGAAGATGTGGCACATATATACAATGGAATATTACACAGCCATAAAAAGAAACGAAATTGAGCTATTTGTAATGAGGTGGATAGACCTAGAGTCTGTCATACAGAGTGAAGTAAGTCAGAAAGAAAAAGACAAATACTGTATGCTAACACATATATATGGAATTTAAGAAAAAAATGTCATGAAGAACCTAGGGGTAAAGCAGGAATAAAGACGCAGACCTCTTAGAGAACGGACTTGAGGTTATGGGGAGGGGGAAGGGTGAGCTGTGACAGGGCGAGAGAGAGTCATGGGCATATACACACTAACAAACGTAGTAAGGTAGATAGCTAGTGGGAAGCAGCCGCATGGCACAGGGATATTGGCTCGGTGCTTTGTGACAGCCTGGAGGGGTGGGATGGGGAGGGTGGGAGGGAGGGAGACACAACAGGGAAGACATATGGGAACATATGTTTATGTATGACTGATTCACTTTGTTATAAAGCAGAAACTAACACACCATTGTAAAGCAATTATACCCCAATAAAGATGTTAAAAAAAAAAAAATTCAACCACTTAGGGAAAATGAACAAATGCCTTGAAAAACTGACTCAAAGAGAAATGGATACAAGAAGAAATAACAAATCTAAATTGCCCTAAATTGCTTTCATAATTAAAAACCTCCTCACAAAGAAGAAAAAAAAAAAAAAAGAAAAAGAAACGAAATTGAGCTATTTGTAATGAGGTGGATAGACCTAGAGTCTGTCATACAGAGTGAAGTAAGTCAGAAAGAGAGAGACAAATACCGTATGCTAACACATATATATGGAATTTAAGAAAAAAAAATGTCATGAAAAACCTAGGGGTAAAGCAGGAATAAAGACGCAGACCTCTTAGAGAACGGACTTGAGGTTATGGGGAGGGGGAAGGGTGAGCTGTGACAGGGCGAGAGAGAGTCATGGGCATATACACACTAACAAACGCAGTAAGGTAGATAGCTAGTGGGAAGCAGCCGCATGGCACAGGGATATTGGCTCGGTACTTTGTGACAGCCTGGAGGGGTGGGATGGGGAGGGTGGGAGGGAGGGAGACGCAACAGGGAAGACATATGGGAACATATGTTTATGTATGACTGATTCACTTTGTTATAAAGCAGAAACTAACACACCATTGTAAAGCAATTATACCCCAATAAAGATGTAAAAAAAATAAATAAATAAATAAAAAAAACAAAAAAAAACTGAAACATCAACAGCTCTTCTTAGGTTGATCAGAAAAGTGAGGTCACAAGCAAATCGCTGCCCCCCAAACTGGAAGGAAACACAGGCGGATACAGAGAATCACTACATACCAGAACAGAAACCAAGGAGCAGAAACCTCCACAGGAACCAGTGCCAGGATAGGAAAACCTGAACTGTAATGAATGAAGTGCTGGAGGCTCAGTATGTACAAGTCTGAGAGATAAAAACTCCAGGGGGACCTAGTCATAGAGGGACCCCCTCACAGTGAATACTGGAGAAAATTTTCCTCATGCTTCTGGCAGGGGAAGGGAAAAAGGAACCATTTTGAAGTATGCCATATCATTCTGTTCTTAATAAAGTCTGCCCTTGGGAAAAACTATTTAGCCAAAGCCTAATTTACTGAGGTTTTTTTAGAGCCTAACCAACCTGACTTGCCCAACTTCAGCTCCCTTTAGCCATCCTGCCCCATCTAAGGGAGGAGACTGAGAAGCACTGGTCAAGTTCATAGTCCAGGAGCATAGCTCACCAAAAAACTAAGACAGAATCATGAGACTATAAAATTCTTCCCCTCCCCCAACACCTTATCACTGCATTACTAAAGACTGATTTACTGCAATTCCTTTTACCCACTACATAATGTCCCCTTTCAACAAAAATTAAAAGGCACACTAAAAGGCAAATACACAGTCTGAAGAGATTAACCAAGAATCAGAACCAGAGTCAGATGTGGCAGGAATGTTGAATTATCAGACCAGGAATTTTTTTAAAACTATGAATAATATTCTAAAGGCTTTCATGGAAAAAGTAGAAAACATGCAAAAACGGATGGATAATATAAGCAGAGAGAAAGTCTAAGAATCAAAAAGAAATACTAGAGTTCAAAAACACTAACAGAGGTAAAGAATTCCTTTGATAGGCTCACTAGTAGACTGAACACAGCTGAGGAAAGAATCTTTGAATTAAGGAAATGACAACAGAAATTTCCAAAACTTAGAAGCAAAGGGAAAAAAGAACAAAATAAAGAACTGTGGGATAACTACACAAGGTATAACATATGTGTAATGGGAATACTAGAAGAAGAAATTAAGGAAGGAACAGAAGAAATATTTGAAGCAATAATGATTGAAAATTTACCCAAATTAATGTTAAGACACCAAATCACAGATCTAGGAAGCTCAGAGAACACAAAACAGGATAAATACTAAATAAATAAACAAATAAATAAATAAAAGCAAACCCCTACAACTAGGCATATCATATTTAAATTTAAAAAAATCAAAGATAAAGAAAAATCTTGAGAGAAGACAAAGGAACAAAGATAAGAATTATATCCAACTTCTCAGAAACCATGCATGCGAGAAAAGAGTAGAGTAAAATTAAGTATTGAAGGGGAAAAAAGCCCCACCAACCTAGAATGATGTAACTTGCAAAATTATCGTTCAAAAGTGAAGAATAACAACTTTATATATAATTGTGTGTATATATACATAATTTGTGTGTATATATATATATATATATATATATATATATATATATATATATAAGGATGCTTATCTATAAGTGAAATGAATGACACCAAAGATACAAAGGATGGGAGGAAGATATTAGGAATCTTATTGGTGAAGAGTTACAGCGTTATTTGGAAGAGTTATAGTGTTATTTGGAAACGTATGTGGATTAGTTGTAAAAGTATATTTCAAACTTTAGGGAAACAAAAAGGTTTGAAATATTGCAAAAATTACTAAAATGTGACAGAGACATGGAGTGAGGAAATGCTGTTGGAAAAATGGTGACAATAGATTTGCTTGACAAAGGGTTGACACAAAACTTCAATTTGTAAAAAACAGAGCATCTTCAAAGTGGAATAAAGCAAAGCACAATAAAATAAGGTATGCCTGTATAAGGACACATATAGATTAAAAGTAAAAGGCTAGAGAAATATATACCATGCTAACACTAATCAAAAGACAGCAGGAATAGCTATATTAATTTCAGACAGAACAGACTTCAGAACAAGGAAAATTATCAGAGAAAATGAGGGGCATTATATAATGATAAAGGGGTCAATATTCCAGGAAGACAAACAATCTTTAATGTATATGTGGTAACAACAGTGTATCAAAATATGCGAGGCAAAAACTTAGAGAGCTTCAAGGAGAAATAGATGAATTCATTATTGTAGCTGGAGACATTAACATCTCTCTATCCGAAATGGACAGATCCAGCAGGCAGAAAATCAAATCAGTAAGGACAGAATGGAACTTAACAGCAACATTATATAGCTGGATACAATTGACATTTATAGATTATTTCACCCAGCAATAGCAGATTACACATTCTTCTCAAGCTCATGTGGAGCAGTTTTCAAGATAGAACACATTCTGGATCATAAAATACATCTTAACATGCTTCCATCTGGGATCACTTTCCTTCAAAAAAGACTTCAGTATTTCATTTGGTGCAGGTGTGAAAATATCTTTAAATTGCTCTCCTTTTTGAAGACTATATTTTTCTGGATATGGGATTATAGATTGGCAGTTACTTTCTTTCAGGATTGTGAAGAGATCAGACCACTGTCTACTGGCTATCAAAATTTATGTTGTTGAGTCAACTATCAGAGTTATTTTCCCTCCTTTGGGATTACTGTCTTTTTTTCTCCAGCTGCTTTTAACATTTTCTCTTTATCTTTGATACTTAGGAGTTTTAATATGATTCAGCTAGTTAAAGTTTTCTTTATGTGATCCTATTTGGGTTTGTGTTACTTCTTGAATCTGTGGCTTGATAACTTTCATCAGTTCTAGAAATCCATCAGCTATTTTGTTTTCCAATATTGCTTCTTCCCCAGTCTTTCCTCACCACTGGGACACTAATTACAAGTATTTAGAACATTTTGTCTTGTCCTATATGCATCTTATTTTTTCTCCTGGGTTTTCATTCTTTTTTGTTTCTGTCAATGATTTAATCTGTACCCACAAATCATTTCTTTAATTGTGTCTAATCTGCTGTTAAACCCATCTATTGAGTTCTTATTTTGAAATATTTTATTTCTCAGTTCCAGGATTTCCATGTTTCTTTTTTAAAATTAATAAACATTATTTTTTAGAACAGTTTTAGGTTCACAGCAAAATTGAGCAGAAAGTACAAAGAATTCCCATATACTCCCTGTCTCCACACATGCACAAACTCTCCCAATATGGTCATCCCACCCCACAGTGGTACATTTGTTAGAACCAATGAACCTACATTGATACATCATTATCCCTCAAAGTCCATAATTTACATTCAGGTTCACTCTTGCTGTACATTCTATGGGTTTGAATAAATGTATAACTAACTACATGCACCCTCCCAATGTAGTATCATACAGAATCATTTCACTGCCCTAACAATCCTCTGTCTCTTCAACCTCCCCTGCCAACTAAGACCTGGCATCTACTAATCTTTTTACTGTCTCCAGAGTTTTCTTTTTCAGAATGTCATATAGTTGGAATCATACAGTAGGTAGCCTTTTTAGATTGGCTTCTTTCACTTAGTAATATGCATTTAAGTTTCCTCCATGTCTTTTCATGGCTTGATAGCTGTTTTATTTTTAGCACTGAGTAATATTATACTGTCTGGATGTACCACAGTTAATTTTCCATTCACCTATTAAGGGAAATCTTGGTTGCTTCCAAGTTTTGGCAAGTAAAGCTGCTATAAATATCCATGTACATGCTTTGTATGGATATAAGTTTTCAATTCACTTGAGTAAATACCAAGGAGTGCAATTGCTGGATCATGTGGTAAGAATATGTTTAGTTTTGAAAGAATATCAAAATGTCTTGTAAAGTGGCTGCAACATTCTGCATTCCCAGAATCAATTAATGAGAGTTCTTGTTTCTCCAAATCCTTGCCAGCATTTGGGGTTGTCAGTGTTTTGAATTAGGCCATTCTAAAAGATGTGTAATTCTATTTCATTGTTGTTTCAATTTGGAATTCACTAATGTCATATAATATTGAGCATTTTTTCATATGTTTACTTGTTATCTGTATATCTTCTTTGGTAATGTATCTGTTTAGTTCATTTGCCCATTTAAAAAAACATCTGGCTGTTCATTTTCTTACCATTGAGTTTTAAGAGTTCTTTGTATATTTTCAAAAACAGTCCTTTATCAGATGTGTCTTTTGCAAATATTTTCTCCCAGTCTGTTGCTTGTCTTCTAATTTCTTTGACATTGTCTATCACAGACCAGATTTTTAAAAAATTTTTAATGAAGTCCAGCTTATCAATTATATCTTTCATGGGTCATGACTTTGATGTTGTGTCTAAATAGGCATCATCATACCCAAGGTCATCTAGGTTTTCTCCTATGTTATCTTCTAGTAATTTTATAATTTTGCATTTTACGTTTAGGTCTGTGATCCATTTTGAGTTAATTTTTATTAAAGGTGTAATGTCTGTGTCTAGTTTCTTTCGTGTGTGTGTGTGTGTGTGTGTGTGCGCATGCATATGTCCAGTTTTTCCAGCACCATTTGATGAAAAGACTTTTCTCCTTTATCTAAGATGACATAACTATTTATGTGGGCCTACTTATATGCTCTCTATTCTATTCCTTTGATCCATATGTCTTTTCTTTTTCCAATACTATACTGTCTTGATTACTGTAGCTTTATATTAAGTCTTTTTTAATTTTCCTTTTTTATTGAAGTATAGTTGATTTACAATGTTGTGTCAATCTCTTCTGTACAGCAAAGTGACTCATATACTAAGTCTTAATGTCTGGTAGTGTCCTTCTGATTTTGTTCTTCTCATTCAATATTGAGTTGGTTATTCTGGGTCTTTTTCCTCTCCATGTTAACTTTAGAATCAATAATTCAATATCCACAAAATAACTTCCTGGGGTTTTGATTGGTATTGCATTGAATCTATAGATCAAGTTGGGAAGAATGGACATTTTGACAATATTGAGTCTTCCTATCCATGAACATGAAATATCGCTCCATATATTTAGTTCTTTGATATCTTTCATCACAGTTTTGTAGTTTTCATCACATATATCTCGCACATATTTTATCTATACCTAAATATTTATACCTAAGCATTTCATCTTTGGGGGTGCCAATATAAATGGTACTGAGTTTTTAATTTCAAATTCCATTTTTTCATTCCTGGTATATAAGAAAGCTGTTGAATTTTGTATGTAGAATACTTTTCTACATAGACAATCATGTGATTTGCAAGAAAAGACAGTTTTATTTCTCCCTTCCCAATCTGTGTACCTTTTATTTCCTTTTCTTATTGCATTTTCTATGTCTTCCAGTATGGTGTGAAAAGCATTGGTGAGAGTGGATATCCTTGTCTTGTTCTTGATCCTAGTAGGAAGCTTCAAATTTCTCATTATTAAGTATGTTAGCTGTTGGGGTTTTTTGTAGATTTTTAACATCAAGTTAAAGAAGTTCTCCTCTATTCCAACTTTGCTGAGATGTTTTTTATCATGAATGTGTGTTGGATTTTGCCAAATGCTTTTTCTGCATGTATTGATATAAACATGTTATTTTTCTTCTTTAGTCTGTTGATGCAATGGATTTCATTGGTTGATTTTTAAGTTTTTAACCAATCTTGCATACTTGGATACCTTGTTTGTGGTATATAAATATTTTTATTCATTATTGAATTTTATTTGCTGATATTTTGTTGAGGATTTTTGCATCTGTGTTCAGGAGAGAGAGTGGTCTGTAGTTTTCCTTTTGTAGTTATAAAAGATGTTTTGTAACATCTTTTTCTGGTTTTGCTATTAGGATAATGCTGGCCTCATGGAATGAATTAGGAAGTATTCCCTCTGCTTCTATCTTCTGAAAGAGCTTGTAGAGAATTAGTATAATTTTTTCTTTAAGTGTTTGGTAGATTTCAGCTACCAAACACTTAAATAACACTTCTGGGCCTACTGCTTTCTGTTTTTGGAAGGTTATTAATTATTGATTCAATTTCTTCAATAGATATAGACCTTTTCACATTGTCTATATCTTCCTGTGTGAGTTTTGGTAGATTGTCTCTTCCTAGGAACTGGTATTTCATCTACATTTTCAAATTTGTGGGGATTGAGTTATTCATAATATTCCTTTATTATCCTTTTACTTTGCAATGAATCTGAAATGATGTCCCTTTTTAATTTCTGATATTAACAATTTCTATATTCTCTTTTTATTGGTTAATCTGGCTAGAGACTTATCAATTTTATTGATGTTTTCAAAGAACCAGCTTTAGGTTTTGTGATCTTCTCTGTTGATTTCCTGTTTTAAATTTCATTGATTTCTGCTCTAATATTTATTTTTTTTTCTTACTTTGGATTTAATTTTATCTTCTTTTTCTAGTTTCCTAAGGTGGAAGGGTAAATTA
Organism: Lagenorhynchus albirostris; assembly: GCF_949774975.1. NCBI lineage: Eukaryota > Metazoa > Chordata > Mammalia > Artiodactyla > Delphinidae > Lagenorhynchus > Lagenorhynchus albirostris. The sequence continues at coordinate 23,483,880 of NC_083116.1, forward strand.
TTCATTTTAGATCTTTCTTCTTTTCCAATAGGTACATTCGATGCTAAAAATTTCCCTCTAAGCACTGCTTTCACTGCAGCTCACAAATTTCAGTAAGTTGTTTTCCCATTTTCATTTAATTCAAAATGTTTTTTAAACGTCTCTTGATATTTCTTCTTTGATCCATGTGTTATTTAGCAATTTAGCAGTGTGTTATGTTGTTTAATCTCCAATTATTTTGGGAATTTCCAGCTATCTTGTTGTTTTTTATTTCTAGTTTAAATCCATTATGATGTGAGAGAGAGACACACACACACACAGAGGGAGACAAAGAAAGAGAGAGCAAATAAAGAAAAGAAACTTCACATAGGACTTACAGATATTTTTAAAAACCATAAAAGAATATTATAAACAACTTGATGCCAACATATTTGAAAGTTTAGATGAAAAAGACAATTCCTAAATTGATACAAGAATTAGAAAAGTTTAAATTGATGCTATTCATAAGAAGTTCAGATGTATTCACAAAGATGCTACAATAGATTTTATTCTCATGTATGAAAAAAAATTCCTCATCTGAAAACACATATTAATACTTTGGTTGTCTCCAGAATTCTAAATGTAGACCTATAATACATTTGAGTTTGTATCTTATTTTTAAATAGTAAAAATATATTTTAAATGATAAAATTCAAATTGAAATTTAATCAAGGGTTCTATATAATGGTTTGAATAACACTGGTCTATCCTATACTTGAAAACATCTAAGATATCTAAGATGGAAAAGTTTACTAGGTTTACAGTCTTTTCTCTGTCACCTTTTTCACGAAGCCCTTTTTAATCTTATTAGTAATTTTCTCTCTCTCTCAGTCTCACTCTTCTCCTTTAAATTCCCAGAGTGATACTGCAGCATTTCTATTTCTCCTGTTATACCTAAAGTATTTCCTTTGTATTATAATTATTAGTATAATTATAGGCTTCTTGAGGACAGGGATTCATTTTACATTTTTTTAAATACACGCAACTTTGGCATAGTATATCTTCATTAAATTGAATTGAATTGGATTTACTATACATAATACATTCAAGTATATTTTGAATCAGTGCTACACAGTGATTTCCTTTTCTTGTGGAAAGGAGAAATTCAAACGTGTATAGCCAGACCACATCAATAACCTAAATCGTTTCTCTGTGGCACATTAATATTTTGGTAATTACTTACCTTACTACCCAAATTTGGAGTCTGTGAAGCTTTCCACATAATGTCTCTGAAATTAGTAATTTGTAGAACTAGAGGCAAGATGATTTCTGGATGGAATCTTAGGGAAATTACCTATGCTCTCTGATTGAATTGAACCTGAGATGGCTTTTCTGCCCCCAAAAAGGTTCATGTGTTGGTTAGATTTACCTTCCCTGGATTATCTCCTAGTTAGATCATAACATTTAATTTATAAAATGTTTTCCATAGATGTACGTAGAAGCCTATTTATTTTGTAGTTCAAAGACATTTCTTTTTATAAGTACACTTTATTAAGATTATGTCTAAATAACTGAAAGAGAAATGTTACTCTGAACCAGCTATTACTTTATTTCATAAAATGTGTAAATTTGTATTTAAAATTCCACACATTCAAAATATATATAACCATGTTCCTCAAATGGTTACATAAACCAAAAAAGTGAAGCACACTGATTTTTAAAAGCACTTAAAGAAATATTATTAGAAATCCATATTTAAAATTAATGATTATTTTATGAAATAAATAATAATTTCCTATATCTTTGGTAGAAAGTAAGCAACACTTGCACCATAAAACCACTTGAAAATATTTCTATATTAACCCTGAATGGGACATTCCTCATCTCATTTAATTGTAGGTGTAGGTGGCATTTCATATTTTATAAATGAGAAAATTGAGGCTCAGGAAACTTAAGAGAACGCCCACATTCACAATAGGTGGCAGAGCTTGATTTGAACACAATTTTTTTTTTTACTTTTCTATGTGTAGTTTCTAACTTAGAGTCTCTAACATTCTTCAATATTGGCAAGAAAAACTACTACATATAACTAACTAAAGCCTTGGGTCAGGAAGATTTACTAGCAACTTTTACCATTTTCTTTTCCTATTTACTCTTCCATGTTTGAAGACTCCATGATATCTTAGCAACACATATTTGCTGTCTTAGAAAATATAAAAGTTTTTCTCAAGGAGACGCACACAATTAACTCTCTTGTTTCCCACATCATTGTGGTGATCTTAAATATCTGTTTTGTAATCAATCAACAATGATTAATTGAGTTGTTACTATGTGTTCAGCAGTATACTAAGTGTTTTGGAAATATAATAGTGCTATCCTAACTTAAACTAAAGTAACAAAAAATTAGGCACCTCCACCTAATGTGTTTATAATCTGATTTCATGTACACCAATTATTTCGAATATATCAGTTATTAATAATGCTGCTTAATAAGGTACTATTTGAGTAACAGAAACAATAGATGCATTAGAGTCAAAGAAGTGAGAGATAAGTGTTAACTGGAATCATCAGCCCTGTTAATGTCTGCCAATACTTGTGATTAAATAAAATATATCAATAAGTCAGGTTTATAAAAATAAATAATAGTGAAAAAGAAAATAATCCATGCACATGTTATTTTCATATTTACAAAGTAAGATGGAGACAGAAATGTGGACAGAGTTCACCTTGCAGATAGAAACTTCTGTATAAGGAATACCAGGAAAAAAGTTAAGAGTTATGTCATCATCATGGCAGAATAAGAGTTTTCTACAATCTTCTCCCCAAGGAACACTGATTTAAACAATCACCCATGGATAAGAGAGTCTTTTTGAAAGTCCAGGAGTCCAGCAGAGAAGTATAAGAACACCACTGGAGCCAAAAGAAAAAAAAGCAAGATTAGACCACTGAAGAGAATAAGAGGAAGTTTCACTTTACTCACATCACCCTCCTCCAAGGTGGTACAGCTTAGGACCAGAGAGACCTACTTAGCCCACAATTTCCCTGTGGGGGGAAATGAAAGCATGTGAATGACCACCCAGATTCCCCAGCTATGTGGGATGCTACCAGAGAGACTCATTTGTTTCTCACCCCATTCAGAATACTGACATGTGCTGTGTGACTGGAAAGCAGAAAGCAGGTGGGAGAACAGCAGATAGGGCTCTCAGGGGTCATCAAAGTAACACAGATCTTGCTGACCAGTTTGCAGACTCCATCAGGAAGTCTGACTACAAGCTACTGGGTATGCAATGTCTGTAGATTCTTCCACTGGCCATGGACACACTCAAAGCTCTATACGGCTCACCTGCACACATCTCCCACTCCATGGCTGGATCTCTGTGCACGTGCCCAATGGCAGCAAGAGCAAGGTTTTGCAAATGGGTAGTGAGCGTACACAGAAAGCTGGTCAAAGTACGTTGGACTGGGAGAAATTACACAAACTTGAGCATTCAGTAACACTCTAGGGAAAGAAAGAGGGATGCTCTCAGTACCTGGCCTGGGTTTGCAGGATTGAGCGAAAGCATACAAGCTTAATAATTCAGCCACAGGAGGGAATGAGAACTCTGGAGCAAGAGCACCCACAGAAAAGGTCTGAGAAGACCCTCAGAATTCCAACAGGGCTGATGGAAGGAATTTTACTCCCAAAGCTAGTCTGTAAAGAATGGAGGAGGTGAGTGCTTTCTTCAAATGCGAGCACAGCAATGCAAGAATTCAAGAAACATGAAAAATCAAGGAAACATGACACCACCAAAGGGACATGATTTCTCAGTAACCAAAACAAAGAAATGGAGATCTTTAATTTTCCTGATAAAGAATTCAAAATGGTTGTCTTAAGGAAACTCAGTGAACTACAAGAAAATACAAAGACAGTTCAGTGAAATCAGGAAAACAATACATGAATAAACTGAGAAGTTCAATAAAGACACAGAAATCTTAAAAAAAAGAAACAAAAATTCTGGAGCTGAAGAATACAATGAATAAAATGAAAAAACAAAAAAGCAATAGTGAACATCAACAGCAGACTGGATCAAGCAGAAGAAAGGATCTGTTAAGTAGAAGACAGGTTCTTTGCAATTATCCAGTCAGAGAAGGAAGGAAGGAAGGAAGGGAGGGAGGGAGGGAGGGAGGGAGGAAAGAAGGAAGATAGGAAGGAAGGAAGGAAGGAAGGAAGGATAGAAGGAAGAGAGTGAAGAAAGCCTACATAAACTATGAGATATCATTAAGAGAAATAATCTATGCATTATTGGAGTCCCAGAAGGAGAGGAGAAGAAGAAAGGGGAAGGAAGCTTATTTAAAGAAATAATGGCTGAAAACTTCACAAATCTGGGGAGAGATTTGGACATCCACATTCATGAAGATTATAGGTAAGCCCAAGATATCAACACAAAACTATCTTCCCTAAGACAATATAATATAATGTAATGGTGGTAGAGAACCAAAAAAGAAAATTAATGAAAACTGAAATAATTAAACATTACCAATCTATGAGTTATCTCTTTCAGTAGCCCTAAGAGGTAGAAGAGAAAAGGAAATGCTTTAAAGATATGGCCTGGTTCAATGATCAAAATAGATATTTGTAGAATGCTTAATAAGTACTAGCCACTGTGACAATATGCACTATGAGGGAATGAGAATTATGCTTTCATAGTCATTCATGGGTGTAAGTTCATTCCTTCATGTGTTTGTCTAAGTTCTCAGGGTCTCTGGATGGAAAGAAAGGGAAAGAATGAAAGATTGTATGGAGGATTCTATAGATCAAACCTAGGGGTGGCATACACTACTTCTGCTCACATTCCATTGGCTAGACCTAACTGCACAAGAGGCTGAGAAATTCAATCTAGCAGAAATCCAGTCAAAATGGAAAGCAATCATTTTGGTCAGTAGTTAGCCAGTCTCTGCCACAGGCTCATAGGTAACACCAAAGGAGTGAGAATTGGCTTTGGGGATGCAATGCGAGTGGCTGGTGAAAAGAAACAGGATAAAGGTTTTAGTAATGAAGATGCTAAAGTGACCAAATAGTATGGTTATATGAGATAAGAAATAGAAATTGTCAAGAGTACTTGACAGTAAAGTCCAGAGGGAACAAAATTCATGCAAATCATAGCAGGTTTTTATGTCAGGAGGCTGCAAAGATAACTGGATGAGAATATAATTAACTATTTTCAGTATGATATATTGGATATGTGAAAAAATATAAACTTCTAGAGAATAGTTAATAAATAGGATAATAGGGCTATTGTAATACTGATATTTCAATTAAAATGGTGTTAGGACTATAGACTGAAACAATATAGGTATAAATTTATCTCCTGAATTTCATGTAGTTCTGAGATAAAACAAATGAAATACAAACTGAAACTCTAAAATGTCTCTGAAATATCTGTACTAAAAATTTCTATATAGTACTAAACATCAGAAGCTACTTTGGAATGAGAAGACAAGTTTCCATTTGCCCTTAACATAAGTGTTTCCACAGGTAATCTTCAAAATTAATCAACGAGGTGTCCCTGCCTGGAGTCCCATATATACTTTAAACCATCTTTTGTTATTGGCCATCGGGAGTTGCTGTTTCAGGTTCCTCCCTATCCTAGGTAACTTGGGTTCCGAGTTAAATGAAAGAAAGGCAAGAAGTATGATTGAGTAATTGAGAACCAAGAGTTATTGAGAAAGTTTCAAACATAGAGTCTGGCTAGCATCTGGTATAAGTAAGACAAAAAGAGACTTGAAATCTCAAAACTTGTTATCCAGTCACATAACCATGTGGCTCTGAAACTCTGGGATCCCAGTGTCAAAATACCCATGCTGGAAAGTCAAACACCAAATACTAGTTTCTAATTTTGCTTACACAACTTATTACCTATGCTTAGCAGCTTATTATCAAGCTACTGAAATTTTATGAACCTTACTTTACTCATTGGTAATGATAATAATAGTACTTAAACTACAGCCATGTATAGGTTTAGATAACTTATTTGAAAGCTTGTAGGACATTTGGCCCTGTCCAAAATGCCCATTGAGACATCTGGTCCACACGAAAAGGTCTTTAAAATTTGGTCCTGTCCAAAACGTCTGTGAGATATTTGGTCCATGATTCATTAAATAATGCAAACATTTAACTTCATTAGAGTTTTATTTACATTATTTTTATTGTTAATTCCTGATAAATTTTGGACTTCACATTTATTTTTGTTCTTCTTCATCATGAAGTTTAGCAGGGTTAGTCTTAAGTCAATGAGCAACTGATCTCAAGTATATATCAACTTGATTATCAGCTTTATATTTGTTATATCTGTTAACAATTTCAGTTATAAGAATTTGATTTTGTTGGTATCGTCATGAAGTTGGTGGTTGTATTTGAGTGTGACCACCAAGAACCTGGGTGATAACTTGTTCGTTTGATGTTCATCTTTTAACACTCCAATAAATCTCCAAATTTAAGGATGATGCACTACCATTAGCTTTGAAATTTGCTATGCCAGTCTTCCACAGCATCATTTGTCCTGTGATTGCTATTCAGTACTGATATATAAACATTCCAAGTTTTTGGCAGAAATCTTGGAACTTCTGCTCTTCCTCTGCTTCTGCCATGACTTCCAAGGATATAATTCATTAGGTCATCTAAATATTCTTCTGCATTCTCCACAATGTACTCAAAAGTTTCATTTACATCTTCCAAAGGCATAAATGGAAGTCCAAACATCATGGATGCTCATGTACTGGTGTTAGTCTTCATTGTTGTGTACTCTCGTGTTAGACTCAAAGAAGATGTTTTTCACCACAATGACTATGAAAAGTGAAATAAGTATCCTTTTACTTGGGCGTTTGGTAGGAACAGTTGAATCGCATTCATATTTGCAACCTTGAAATCCATCATACACAATGAAAGATTAATGTTGAGATTTCTTTTCCATGCAAATGTAAGTACTTTCATATATATATATGTATGTATATATGTATGTAAGCATCCTCTTGCTTTTTCATTTTTAGTGCATAAATCAATGACATAGTATAACCTAATACTACACCATGCACAGTAGATAACTGAATGAACTGTATTAGTGCCGTCTTGAAGGTGCTATCACTGAATAATGTACTGTCACTTAAATATTGAATATTGTCAAAGTTGTGTAAATAAGAATTCTTTCCTCATCTTGAGCACCAGAATCGTGCATAAGAAATCATTCTCCATGTCTGGTCACTTTATACTACTCTGGAATTTCATTTCCATGCAATGACTTCTTCAATGAGTTTCTTTCTGGTGGCATTAATAGGACTTCTTCATCATGATGAAGAGTTCTTTGAAGTACCTACAATGGTGTTGCATTTGGTTCTTCTTCTGTGTGTCCTTTTAATCTATTCAGGGTTTTCCTTACTTCCCCTTCAACATCAGTGTTTTGCTGATGTTTTCCTTTTCCATCTTGAATAATTGCACTGTTATCCAAATCCTGACTAGCTTGTACATTGGGCATGCAGGTTCTCCTCTCTTCACAAAACCAGTACCTTTTACTCCTATCTATTAAGGGAATGGAAATGATAACAAAAAGCATTACAATGTGCCACGGGCTTTTCTTTTTGTGAGGATATTATTTCTGCCATATTCCACTGAGAATTTTCAAATAAAGATATCATATTGCCAAGCAACAGAAGAAGAGTTATTTATCATTGTTTTTCTTCTTTTGCAGCAGTCTGACCAATGGTCTATGGCTTACTGGTAGAAGAAACCTTACTAATGTCTTATGGATTTGACACCTGGTTCGACTGGACAGGATTAGCCAGTATGTCGGCACCAGTGGAGGGCATGGTGGTCAATGCCAATGGGCAGGTAAGTGTGGGAATCACACCCATTAAAATCTCTCCAAATAAGCAGATGCTTCTGGCAGTCTACCACAATTGCGAGTGTACCTCTATAGGATATCCATCCAAGGGAAACATTGCCCATTAACCATGGGTGATGAGATAGTTGTAGGGATGTTAATTAGATGCCTGATATCACCCTCATGGCAGCTATTACACCTGATCACTGTGTAGTAGGAGAGCCACACCTGTTCTCACTCCTCCTGAAGATGCTCTGTATAGTGTTTACATCAACAAGATCACTGCCTGCTTTACACAGCAGCTTGACCAAGCTCCTCCTTTCAAACTCTGTCCTAACTGAATGACTCAGCCACATCCAACCAAATGCCCAGTGAAATATTAATGCATGGAAGGGATTTTTGCCTTTTTTTTTTCACTATTAGAACCTCCTAACTAGATGTGTAGATTTGTAGATTTTATTTGCAAAATAAATGTGTTGAATAAAACTGTACAGAATTATACCATTAGAAGCAACTGGGTTTTTATATTTTATTTGTAAACAAAAGATAGTATGTCTTCATTAAAAAAAACTTGATATTTTAAAGTTATATACTATTATCTGAGGCCTAACATGTCATAAGAAATAGGACTAGTTTCCTTTAAACAAAAGATAGAAAATGGAAAATATCACTGTATGATGTATTTTCTCTTTTAGAGTTTTTTGAGATATATTAAAATTTGTCACAGTTGTTTGCATTAAAATAAGGAAAAGTGTCTTGTGAAATCAGTTCGATTTTAGCCACTGCTGTATTTGCAAAATAAATATATGTTAATTTCTTTCCTCCAAAACAGAGTGCAGATTAAGTGGCAATTACCATCCTACATACCCTTTAAGTTTAATAAGCAAGGAATCTGAGGGAATGTATAATAACTATGCACAGTAGATGCTTGTCATTTGTGCCAACAGTGCAGAGAGAGAGAAACAGATGAGAGAGAGAGGAAGAAAATGAAAGAGAGAGAGAGAGAAAGAGAAGCGAGCATTTGGCTAATATAAATCTCTCCTTATATATATTTTCTACCAACAATTTAAGTGTATGAGGCATGACTTGAAAGTAATGAAAGTGATATTCTTGTGTGACTACTAAATTAATCTACAGACAGTTTCAAAAGATGTTAAAAGATGTTTTATATAAAAGTTCTGGTAGGCTTTCTTAAAGCAAGCACTCAAACAAAAGAGCAATGCATGTGATAAAAAGTACCCTGGGCATGCTGTGACAATATTCAAAGTTGAGCAGATTCCTTCCTAATTAGACATATGATCTTTTATGATATTTTGCTTTTGTGGATCTCCTTTCCCTCAACATTGAATTAAGTAATCTCTAAAATCCCTTTCATTTGTAAAAACCATGAAACTATTTTTTTAGAATTATAGCTCACATTATGAAAGATGTTTAATTTGGGTACAATTTCTTGAGCCTTCAAAAAAATAATCCGTCTGTTCCATAGTTGTGCCCCAAAATGTTTTAAGTGATAACAATGACAACATTAAGTGTTTCAATATCTTAAAACACCCAATGTCTATTTGCCAAAACAGAAAGACTCAAAAATGCACATTGTGGTTGCAGCATATTGACATGTAACAAGGTCAGATTTACCAATATATTACCACAGTTCATATCTATGTAATTTATTTTCTGTGTAAGGAGAGAAGTTTTTCATTTAAATATTGTGACTAATCTGAAGCATATCTGAGCTTTTATCAAAAGATTTCCAAATCAGAGCTCAAGGACCTAGAGCTATTGCTTTCTCTATTTTCACTCTGTAGATGTATCCACTGAAAAAAAAAGACGATCTCAAATTTGAAAAAAAAAAAACAAAAAACTATCCTCTAAGAAGGGTGGCTACTTAAAAAAGAAGAAACATTTTTGTAAAGTGTTTGCAAATACTACATTTAGATTTAGCCTATGAAGGATTCCCAAATGGATTACTACGTTAGTACATAAACACACTAAGTTAGAAAATACTCAGTCTGCTTGATGTACCTTAATACTTAAATAATTGTTTTGTTTTCCATTGTATATCAAACTTACCTGTGAACAACAGATCATTCATTCAGTTATTCATTCATTTAAAACATATTTGTTAACTCCCAATTTCTACTTGGAATATACAAAACTGGAAAGAGCATCACTTCTACCTTTACAACAAAGCCATATATCCTGCAAATTCATAATTTTCTTGAACCTATCAGAAAGCTGAGGTCACAAGGCAACCAAATAACTTTAAATCTAAGGAAAGACAGGCAATAAGAGATAAGATATAAGCACTTATGTGAAGATGGATGTAGCCAGACACTATTAAGAAGAATTAAGCAATTTTTAAGTGAATAGTATAGTACAATTTTTTATATAGAATAATTTTTTAGTTTTGATAAATGTTCTACGGTTATGCAAGATGTTAACATAAAGGGAAGCTGGATGAATGGCACATATACAGGAACTCTCTACTATTTTGCAATTTTTCTATAAGTTAAAAGTTACTAAAAGTTTTTTTTTTAACTGTTATAAATTATTGACTGATTGGTAAAAGCTGACTATGGCTAGAAAGAGAATATAGAACCTTGAGGGCACAGGTATAAGGGGAGTACATACTCACTGCAATCTCTTCTCCATGGGTGTCACTGGACACTGAAAACATATTGGTGAGATGCTGAGAAAGCATCCCTCAGTCTATGAAAGAAAAAAAAAGCATCCCTCATAGTACAAGTCTGGGTGAGAGGAATAGCAGCAGCAAATCCTACCCAGATCTGTTTCTCTTATTTCATCTATGGAACAAAAACTGTAAACTGTGAGAGAGGAAAGGGCAACACAAATTGTCACCCTTAGGGCACTGGTGAAAAGGTACTGCAGCTGGTAGAACAGAACAAGAAAAAAACAAAACAAAACTGTACCCTTGGGGAGAGCAAGAGGATGGGCCAAGAACTATATCTGGGAGGGGCAAGAGTAGTGAGAAGGCCACACCTCCAAGACCTAGGGACACAGTTCTTGCCCAGGATAGAGGATTAATTAGAACAACAGAAAACACTCTCCATCATCAGGCTAATCAGAATCAAGTGATAAGTGACAGTGAAATAATGAGGAAAGTGTTATAAGAGCCTGAAAGAACACTCTCCCTGAGGCACAGCCCAAAGGAAGACCCAAAGCTGTGGAGCAGACATTGATAAAAACCACTGGGCAACCAGAACCCACCCTGAACTAATGTATCACTTGAGGAATTTAAAGCCTGGCACACCTCTTAACAAGACTAAAAACAGCAGCAAGAAACTCCACAATCTACTCTTGACTAGAATGACACACATACACTCACATACACACAAACGCTAAAAGCCTAGTAAATACAAAGGCATGCCAATTTCTCAACATAAGAACTATTCACCTTAGTCTCTATTGTCTTACATAAGATGTCCAGCTTTCAACAACAACAACAAAAATAGCAGGCATATTTTAAAAAGCAATTAAAAAACAACATACTGTCAAGAGACAAAGCAGTCAACAAAACCAGAATTAGATAAGAAAGAAATGTTGGAACCATTTGAAAGAAAATTTAAAATAACTATGATTAATATGTTAGGGGTTCTTCTAGATAATACTGACAACATTCACAATCAGATGGCAAATTTCAGGAGAAAAAAATGCAAACTATATGAAAGAATCAAGTAAAATGTTAAAAATGAAAATCACAGTAAATGTGATATACAATACCTTTGATGGGCTCATCAGTAGATTGGACATAGCTGAAGAAAGAACCAGTGACCTTGAACATATGCCCACAGAAATTATCTAAACAGAAACACAAAGAGAAAAAGGGTGAAAATAAAAATACAGAACAGTCAAAATTTGAAGGACAATATCAAATGATCTATCATATGTGTAACCAAAATCCGAAAAGGAAAAGAGGGAACAGGGAGTTAAAAAAGATATTTGGAGAAATATTGGATTTGCTGCTGCTATTCCTCTCACTCAGACTTTTGTACTACAAGGGATGCAATGTCAGGATCTCACCAATCTTTGTTTTGAGTGTCCAGTGACACCCATAGAGAAGAGCCTGTAATGAATATGTACTCATTACACCCTTACACCTGTGCCCCCAGGGATTCTATATTATCTTTCCAGCCATAGTCAGCCTTTACCAATCTGTCAAAATTAATGCCACACAACAAACGACAGAGTAAAGAAGCTCAGATTAAGCTAAGTAAATGTGCGTGCACCTAACAACAAGTTTCAAAATACATGAAGCAAAACCTGAAAGAACTGGAAGGAGAAAAAGAAAAATCTACAGTTGTAGTTGGAGCCATCAACACTCTTCCCTCAGTAAATGATAGAACAAGTAGAAAATCAGTCAGGATAGAGAAGATCTGAAAAACACTGTTGACCAACATGACCTAATGGACATTTGTAGAACACTCATTCCAGCAAGAGCAGAATATATTTCTTTCAAATGCACATGTAACATTGAACAAAATAGAGCATAAATTTTAAAAGAACAGGAATCATAGAATGCATGCTCTCTGACAAATTAATAAAATAGAACTCAATAAAAGGAAGATATCTGAAAATCCACAAATATACTGAAAATAAACAACAGTTCTAAATAACCCATGTGTCAAAAAGGAAGCCTCAAGGAACATTAAAAAATTATTTTGAACTAAATAAAAACAAAAGTATAACACATCCCAACTTGTGGGATGCAACTGAAGCAGTACTAAGAAGGAAATTTATATCATTAAATGGTTATACTAAAAGGAGTAAAAGTCCTTACATCAGTAATCTAACCTCCCAACTTAGAGACTAGAAACCAAAATAAGATAATTTTAAACCCAAAGCAAGCAAAAGAAAGGAAATAATCAAGATGAGAACTGAAATCAGTGAAGCTGAAAACAAAAACAGACAAAAGCAATGAAGCCTAAAGCTAGATCCTTGAAAAAAAACCTTTTGTTTTAATTGCCTTACCAAGAAAAAGAGAGAGAGAGCACGTGTAAGACAGGACACAAATTACCAATATCAGGAATTAATTAGGGAAGAACTTTACTACAAAACATACAAACATTTAAAGGATAATAAGGATATACTAAGAACAGTTCTATACCCATAAATTTGACAAGATAGATGGAAAGGAAGGATCCATTCAAAGCCATAATACCAAGTTCATGGAAGTGGACACAGATACTCTTTTTAGACTTGTATTTATTAAATAAATTGAATTTTTAGTCTAAAACCTTCCCACAAAGAAAACTAGAGACCCAGTTGAACTCTACCAAGTAATTAAGAAATAATGCCAACTGTAAATGATTCTTCCAGAAAATAGAAGAGGAGAGACTATTTCCTAACTCATTTTATGAGACCAGTATTACCTTGGTAGCAAACTAGCCAAGGATATTACAAGAAAAAAAAATCACCAACTAATATCCCTAATGAACATAGATGGAAAAATCCTCAACTTAATATTAGAAAAGTAAATCTAGTAACATACAAAAAGGATAATAAATCTTGACAAATGTGAAGCTGGTTCAGTACTTAAAATCAATCAATATAAATCACAATGTTAACAGACTAAAGAAGGAAAACCATAAGACCACCTCAGTAGAGGCAGAGAAAAAAAAAAGGACAAATCCAATAACCTGCCCTGATTAAAAAGAAACAAACAAATCCTGCAAACTAAGAATAGAAGGTAGCTTGATTAACCCAAAGGCATCAACAAAATACTGACAGTTAACATCATATTAAATGCTGAAAGTATGAATTCTTTCCCCATGATATTGGGAATAAGACGACGATGTTCACTATCACCACTGCTATTCAACATTATGTACTAAGTGCTTGCAATGCAATAAGAAAAGGAAATGAAGTCACACAGATTGAAAAGGAAAATAATTGTGTCTGTTTGCAGATGGTACAAATGTTTACATAGAAAATCCTCAAAAAGTCTACCCTAAAGATACTAAAGCAAACAGTGAGTTTAACAAGGACATAGGAACAAGGTCAATATGCATAAAATGTATTTCTATACATTAGTAATAAACTTAGAATTCAAAATTAATAAAACATCATAATTAACAATAATACCAAAGATGAAATGCTTCTGTATGAATCTCACAAGATGCATGCATTATCTGTATGCTGAAAACTACAAGACTTATTAGCAACTGGAATTCTCTTATCCGATGGTGGGAATGCAAAATTGTACAGCTACTTTGGAAGGTAGTTTGGCACTTTCTTTCTTTTTAATTAATTAATTAATTAATTTTTCATTGGATGACTTGAATAATAAATATATATATTTTTTACACAGCAGGTTCTTATTAGTCCTCAATTTTATACACATCAGTGTATACATGTCAATCCCAATCGCCCAATTCATCAGACCACCAGCCCCATCCCCGCCGCTTTCTCGCTTGGTATCCATACGTTTGTTCTCTACATCTGTCTCAATTTCTGCTCTGCAAACCAGTTCATCTGTACCATTTTTCTAGGTCCCACAGATGTGTGTTAATATACGATATTTCTTCTTCTCTTTCTGACTTACTTCACTCTGTATGACAGACTCTAGATACACCCACGGCTCTATAAATGACCCAATTTCTTTCCTTTTTATGGCTGAGTAATATTCCATTGTATATATGTACCACATCTTCTTTATCCATTTGTCTGTCAATGGGCATTTAGATTGCTTCCATGACCTGGCTATTGTAAATAGTGCTGCAACGAACAATGGGGTGCATGTGTCTTTTTGAATTATGGTTTTCTCTGGGTATATGCCCAGTAGTGGGATTGCTGGGTCATATGGTAATTCTATTTTTATTTTTTATGGAAACTCCATACTGTTCTCCATAGTGGCTGTATCAATTTACATTCCCACCAACAGTGCAAGAGGGTTCCCTTTTCTCCACACCCTCTCCAGCATTTGTTGTTTGTAGATTTTCTGATGATGCCATTCTAACTGGTGTGAGGTGATACCTCATTGTAGTTTTTTTTTTTTTTTTTTTTTTTTTTTGTGGTACGTGGGCCTCTCACTGTTGTGGCCTCTCCCGTTGCAGAGCACAGGCTCCGGACGCGCAGGCTCAGCGGCCATGGCTCACGGGCCCAGCCGCTCCGTGGCATGTGGGATCTTCCCGGACCGGGGCACGAACCCGTGTCCCCTGCATCGGCAGGTGGACTCTCAACCACTGCGCCACCAGGGAAGCCCCTCATTGTAGTTTTGATTGGCATTTCTCTAATAATTAGTGATGTTGAGCAGCTTTTCATGTGCTTCTTGGCCATCTGTATGTCTTCTTTGGAGAAATGTCTATTTAGGTCTTCTGCCCATTTTTGGATTGGGTTGTTTCTTTTTGTAATATTCAGCTGCATGAGCTGTTTCTATACTTTGGAAATTAATCCTTTGTTGATTCATTTGCAAATATTTTCGACCATTCTGAGGGTTGTATTTTGGTCTTGTTTATGGTTTCCTTTGCTGTGCAAAAGCTTTGAAGTTTCATTAGGTCCCATTTGTTTACTTTTCTTTTTATTTCCATTACTCTAGGAGGTGGATCAAAAAAGATCTTGCTGTGACTTATGTCAGAGTTCTTCCTATGCTTTCCTCTAAGAGTTTTATAGTGTCCGGTCTTACATTTAGGTCTCTAATCCATTTTGAGTTTATTTTTGTGTACGGCATTAGGGAGTGTTCTAATTTCATTCTTTTACATGTAGCTGTCCAGTTTTCCCAGCAACACTTATTGAAGAGATTGCCTTTTCTCCATTGTATATCCTTGCCTCCTTTGTCATAGATTAGTTGACCATAGGTGCGTGGGTTTATTTCTGGGCTTTCTATCCTGTTCCATTGATCTATGTTTCTGTTTTTGTGCCAGTACCATATTGTGTTGATTGCTGTAGCTTTATAGTATAGTCTGAAGTCAGGGAGTCTGATTCCTCCAGCTCCATTTTTTTCCCTCAAGACTGCTTTGACTATTCGGGTTCTTTTGTTTCTCCATACAAATTTTAAGATTTTTTGTTCTAGTTCTGTAAAAAAGGCCATTGGTAACTTGATAGGGATTACATTGAATCTGTAGATTGCATTGGGTAGTATAGTCATTTTCACAATGTTGATTCTTCCAATCCAAGAACATGGTATATCTCTCCATCTGTTGGTATCATCTTTAATTTCTTTCATCAGTGTCTTATAGTTTTCTGCATACAGGTCTTTTGTCTCCTTAGGTAGGTTTATTCCTAGGTATTTTACTCTTTTTGTTGCAATGGTAAATGGGAGTGTTTCCTTAATTTCTCGTTCAGATTTTTCATCATTAGTGTATAGGAATGCAAGAGATTTCTGTGCATTAATTTTGTATCCTGCTACTTTATCAATTTCATTGATTAGCTCTAGTACTTTTCTGGTGGTATTTTTTGGATTCTCTATGTATAGTATCATGTCATCTGCAAACAGTGACAGTTTTACTTCTTCTTTTCCAGTTTGTATTCCTTTTATTTTTCTTCTCTGATTGCCGTGGTGAGGACTTCCAAAACTGTGTTGAATAATAGTGGAGAGAGTGGACATCCTTGACTTGTTCCTGATCTTAGAGGAAATGGTTTCAGTTTTTCACCTTTAAGAATGATGTTCGCTGTGGGTTTGTCGTTGATTGCCTTTATTATGCTGAGGTAGGTTCCATCTATGCCCACTTTCTCGAGAGTTTTTATCATAAATGGGTGTTGAACTTTGTCAAAAGCTTTTTCTGCATCTATTAAGATGATCATATGGTTTTTATTCTTCAATTTGTTAATATGGTATATCACATTGATTGATTTGCGTATATTGAAGAATCCTTGCATCCCTGGGATAAATCCCACTTGATCATGGCATATGATCCTTTTAATGTGTTGTTGGATTCTGTTTGCTAGTGTTTTGTTGAGGATTTTTGCATCTGTATTCATCAGTAATATTGGTCTGTGATTTTCTTCTTTTGTAGTATCTTTGTCTGGTTTTGGTATCAGGGTGATGGTGGACTCATAAAATGAGTTTGGGAGTGTTCCTTCCTCTGCAATTTTTTGCAAGAGTTTGAGAAGGATTGGTGTTAGCCCTTTCTCTAAATGTTTGATAGAATTCACCTGTGAAGCCATCTGGTCCTGGACTTTCGTTTGTGGGAAGATTTTTAATCACAGTTCCAATTACATTGCTTTTGTTTGGTCTGTTCATATTTTCTATTTCTTCCCAGTTCAGTCTTGGAAGGTTATACCTTTCTAAGAATTTGTCCATTCCTTCCAGGTTGTCCATTTTATTGGCATACAGTTGCTTGTAGTAGTCTCTTAGTATGCTTTGTATTTCCGCGGTGTCTGTTGTAACTTCTCCTTTTTCATTTCTAACTTTATTGATTTGAGTGCTCTCCCTCTTTTTCTTGATGAGTCTGGCTAATGGTTTATTAATTTTGTTCATCTTCTCAAAGAACCAGCTTTTAGTTCTATTGATCTTTGCTATTGTTTTCTTAGTTTCTATTTCATTTATTTCTGCTCTGATCTTTATGATTTCTTTCCTTCTGCTAACTTTGGGTTTTGTTTGTTCTTCTTTCTCTAGTTCCTTTAGGTGTAAGGTTACATTGTTTATTTGAGATTTTTCTTGTTTCTTGAGGTAGGCTTGTATACCTATAAACTTCCCTCTTAGAACTGCTTTTGCTGCATCCCATAGGTTTTGGATCATCGTGTTTTCATTGTCATTTGTTTCTAGGTATTTTTTGATTTCCTCTTTGATTTTTTCAGTGATCTCTTGGTTATTTGGTAACGTATTGTTTAGCCTCCATGTGTTTGTGTTTTTTACATTTTTTTCCCTGTAATTCATTTCTAGTCTCCTAGCGTTGTGGTCAGAAAAGATGCTTGATATGATTTCAATTTTGTTAAATTTACTGAGGCTTGATTTGTGACCCAAGATGTGATCTATCCTGGAGAATGTTCTGTGCGCACTTGAGAAAAAAGTGTAATCTGCTGTTTTTGGATGGAATGTCCTATAAATATCAATTAAATCTATCTGGTCTATTGTGTCATTTAAAGCTTCTGTTTCCTTATTTATTTTCATTTTGGATGATCTGTCCATTGGTGTAAGTGAGGTGTTAAGGTCCCCCACTATTACTGTGTTACTGTTGATTTCCTCTTTTAGAGCTGTTAGCAGTTGCCTTATGTACTGAGGTGCTCCTATGTTGGGTGCATATATATTTATAATTGTGATATCTTCTTCTTGGATTGATCCCCTGATCATTATGTAGTGTCCTTCCTTGTCTCTTGTAACATTCTTTATTTTAAAGTCTATTTTATCTGATATGAGTATAGCTACTCCAGCTTTCTTTTGATTTCCATTTGCATGGAGTATCTTTTTCCATCCCCTCACTTTCAGTCTGAATGTGTCCCTAGGTCTTGTAGACAGCATATATATGGGTCTTGTTTTTGTATCTGTTCAGCAAGCCTGTGTCTTTTGGTTGGAGCATTTAATCCATTCATGTTTAGGGTAATTATCAATATGTATGTTCCTATTACCATTTTCTTAATTGTTTTGGGTTTGATTTTGTAGGTCTTTTTCTTCTCTTGTGTTTCCCACTTAGAGAAGTTCCTTTAGCATTTGTTGTAGAGCTGGTTTGGTGGTGCTGAATTCTCTTAGCTTTTGCTTGTCTGTAAAGCTTTTGATTTCTCCACTGAATCTGAATGAGATCCTTGCTGGGTAGAGTAATCTTGGTTGTAGGTTCTTCCCTTTCATTACTTTAAATATATCATGCCACTCCCTTCTGGCTTGTAGAGTTACTGCTGAGAAATCAGCTGTTAACCTTATGGGAGTTCCCTTGTATGTTGTTTTTCCCTTGCTGCTTTTAATAATTTTTCTTTGTCTTTAATTTTTCCCAATTTGATTACTATATGTCTCAGCGTGTTTCTCCTTGGGTTTATCCTGTATGGGACTCTCTGCACTTCCTGGACTTGGGTGGCTATTTCCTTTCCCATGTTAGCTAAGTTTTCGACTATAATCTCTTCAAATATTTTCTTGGGTCCTTTCTCTCTCTCTTCTCCTTCTGGGACCCCTATAATGCGAATGTTGTTGTGTTTAATGTTGTCCCAGAGGTCTCTTAGGCTCTCTTCATTTCTTTTCATTCTTTTTTCTTTATTCTGTTCGCAGCAGTGAATTCCACCATTCTGTCTTCCAGGTCACTTATCCGTTCTTCCGCCTCAGTTTTTCTGCTGTTGATTCCTTGTAGTGTAGTTTTCATTTCAATTATTGTATTGTTCATCTCTGTTTGTTTGTTCTTTAATTCTTCTAGGTCTTTGTTATTTTTCTTGCATTTTCTCAATCTTTGCCTGTATTCTTTTCCCTGAGGTCCTGGATCATCTTCACTATCATTATTCTGAATTCTTTTTCTGGAAGGTTGCCTATCTCTACTTCATTTAGTTGTTTTTCTGGGGTTTTATCTTGTTCCTTCACCTGGTACATAGCCCTCTACCTTTTCATCTTGTCTATCTTTCTGTGAATGTGGTTTTTGTTCCACAGGCCGCAGGATTGTAGTTCTTCTTGCTTCTGCTGTCTGCCCTCTGGTGGATGAGGCTATCCAAGAGGCTTATGCAAGTTTCCTGATGGGAGCGACTGGTGGTGCGTAGAGCTGACTGTTGCTCTGGTGGACGGAGCTCAGTAAAACTTTAATCTACTTGACTGCTGATGGGTGGAGCTGGGTTCCCTCCCTGTTGGTTGTTTGGCCTGAGGCAACCCAACACTGGAGCCTACCTGGGCTCTCTGGTGGGGCTAATGGCTGACTCTGGGAGGGCTCACACCAAGGAGTACTTCCCAGAACTTCTGCTGCCAGTGTCCTCGTCCCCACGGTGAGCCACAGCCAGCCCCCACCTCCTCAGGAGACCCTCCAACACTAGCAGGTAGGTCTGGTTCAGTTTCCCCTGGGGTCACTGCTCCTTTCCCTGGGTCCCGATGTGCACACCACTTTGTGTGTGCCCTCCAAGTGTGGAGTCTCTGTTTCCCCCAGTTCTGTCGAAGACCTGCAATCAAATCCCAGTAGCCTTCAAAGTCTGATTCTGTAGGAATTCCTCCTCTTGTTGCCGGACCCCGAGTTTGGGAAACCTGATGTGGAGCTCAGAACCTTCACTCCAGTGGGTGAACTTCTCTGGTATAAGTGTTCTCCAGTCTGTGAGTCACCCACCCAGCAGTTATGGGACTTGATTTTACTGTGGTTGCGCCCCTCCTACTGTCTCACTGTGGCTTCTCCTTTGTCCTTGGACGTGGGGTATCTTTTTTTGGTGAGTTCCAGTGTCCTCCTGTTGATGACTGACCAGCAGCTAGTTGCGATCCTGGTGCTCTCGCAAGAGGGAGTGAGAGCACGTCCTTCTACTCAGCCATCTTGGTTCCAATCCTAGTTTGGCAGTTTCTAATAAATGCAATCATATATTTGCCATATGACCCAAGCATCCCACTCCTCAGCAATTACACAGGAGAAATGAAAATTTATGTTCACACGAAGGTTTTATGTAATTGCATATAGCCGTTTTACTCATATTTGCCAAAAACTTGTAACATCTCAAATGTCCTTCAAACTCTGAATAGATGTGCATATTGTCAGGCATCCAGAAAATGGAATTCGACTCAGCAATAAACAGGAATGAACTCTTGATACAGCAACATCAGTAACTCTCATATGTATTTCGCTTAGTGAAAGAAGTCAGTCAGAAAGTTACATATTATATGATTCTATTTGTATGTCATTCTTTTAAAGGTAAACCTATACTGATGGAGCACAAATCAGTGGAAACCATGGTCTAGGGTTGGAAGAGCAGTTAATTACAAAGGGTTGCACAAGGGAAGTTGCAGGAGAGATGGACTCTTCAGTTTTGATTGAATAATGAAAAAGCTAAAGACAAAAGGAATTGTAAACATAATGTACTTTAGTTGTCCTCTGTCCCCCTCACCCCACAGGGGTATCAGCATATGATTATGAAACTTCTTATAACTACACTATGGATGTACAAATAAACAAATATATTGTAGATAATGAGAGTCTGAGAAAGATCCAATAAGCAAGATGAAAGGCTAGAATAAATTCTTTGGTGCTGAATTAGAGTCGAAGACATCTATAAATACAGGTAGAGAGATGAGGATAGTATATATTTATGTATATGCATGATATATATATGTATATATATATATAATATACACACACACACACACACACACACACATATATGCTGTCTGAGAAGTTTTCTCTGATAACGGGACATTTGAGCAGAGACATTAATAAAATTAGAGGGAGCTTCATATAGATACTTGAGGGAAGACTATTTCTAGCAGTGGGAAGAGTGAGTGCAAAGTTTGTGAGGCAAAAACATGAGTGGCATGTTATTGCTAATAATCTAATCTGCATAGAGAACTGTGGATATTTACCATCAAAGACTTGTTAATTTTTTTCCCTTTTGAACAAAGCCCTTTTCAAATCTTAACATTATGACAGTCCCAAACATTAATACTAGTTGGTGAAAAAAAAAATCTAAAGCTTCATTTAAAAAGGGTAATATTTCACATTCCAATGGGTTAACTCACTTTCAAAATACCTTACCACACAGTTTCCTTAGATAATAATCTGTCCAATCCCTCTTTACCTCTTAATTTCCAATAGGAATCCTGCGAGATTTTTAAAAAGTGTTTTTAAGCACTTTTCCAGAGCACATCTGTACTTGAAAGGAATCCACCTATAAAATTGCTATTGTTCTTATAATTTACTAAAGGCTTTCTTACTAACTACCTTTCATATATGTATCATCTGTTTTTTTCCCTAGTTGTGACTTTTATAGGCGACAGATAATTCTCTATTTTGTAAATATCTTAACTATACAATATATTTTTGCCTAGACTTACAAAATGCTAATATCAGTAATCCGGGAGTTGTGACCAAGTGTTCTGATAACTACCTTATTTTCTGAGCACAGTAGCAAAGTCAAAGAATAATCAATTCATGTCCAGAATTTTGATTGAGTGTGTAGGTACATATGTGTTTAAATAGGTTGGCATTCCACAACCATCAATCAAAGACAAATATGTCAGGGAGAAATTTTCAGTGTAGATCTAGCCCCATGACCACACTTTACTACAAGTAAATTATTTCTCTTTTCTGGACATGGGGATAGTTATTTTTTATTTTATAGAACTAGCATGTTTTTCTACTATATTTATGCATATTGCCTAGTAGTTTGTAAAAGCACCAAGTGAATAAAAATTTTATCAGTTCCAGTGAAAATCGATAGCTTCTAGTTGCATCCATGACCTTCCTTCTTTTAAAATGTTTGGTTTATCTCTTAGATTATGAGTTGTCCTTGATTTTGAAAAGAGTATATATAATGCTGAATTCACTATGAAAATGCTATCATCCACTTCTGCTTTTACTTAATGTCCTATATAATCTTGATGCATACAAATGGTTGGATCGTGTAATGTATCTGACAAAACATGGATAACCATGCTATGTGGTGTGATGATGAGACATTATGGTGACATTAAAACTGTAACAATGCTTATCCCCTTATCACTCTCTCTCCAACCAAGTATCCAGATTAGCACTTCTTTGTATTATTATATTCCCAGTTTTTAGATCATTCTAGCTTATTATTTTTCTTACTTTTGACATCAAACAGCTTTAGAGAATACTGTACCAATGGCTTTGCAAAGGACAATAGAAATTTGAAAATGAAATAAAACTTTGCACTTCACACAAAAGGTTCTACTAACATCCTAAATCTGGGAGGAACAGAAAAAATTCATTATAATGTTTGTCATCACATGAAAGTACCTTACTTATAATGATTTTACTACACCAAATATTTTCCATATTTCCCTACATTTTCATATTTCATATAAAACTATCTAGTGTATAGATTTAATCATCGAGATTATAAATCTGTTTTCTAAATGCCTCATTGTTGACATGAATTTTAAATTATTGCATTTCTTAAAAACCAAACAGAAACCTCAGCTAGTAGCTTCACTGCATCAATTAAGCATTCTGTGGAATAAAAGACATTCTTTTTGTTTATAACACTTTTTTCTCCATTATCACGAAGGCAATGGAAAAAATGCACTTGAGGTGAAAGAAATAGCATTTCTTGGCACTGTGGCTTAAGTAGATTTCCTATTCATTGAACAGATAAATGAAGCCAGTACAATGTGTTAGAAAGAGTGTTGTTTCGACTGTTACTGTATTACTTTGTGATATCCTCCACAGGAAATAGTCTATCACTGGTACTCACTGTCAAATCCAGTTTCCAGCTGTGAAGTTGTACCCCTTCCATTCATTTAAATGGTTGCCTTTTGCTTCAGGATGTTAAAAATGCCATGGAAATTGTTCTCAGATTTCCATTTCCTTGCACAGCCAGGGTTTAAAAATAAATAGACAAATCAGGGAATATTATAGGATTAACATTAGGTAAACTTTAAATACACAAAATAAACCCACTGCCTTAATTTAGGTTTCATCGTACAAAAAATATTGTATACATTGATGGTGGAGACTTTCTGCTTTCTGTGATTTATTTCTTCATCCTAAAATATCACTTAATCACTGGTTAATGCTCTATATTCCTAATATATGTCTGGCTTAAGACAGCACCTTAAGCAATTCCTAAAGTTGCTATTCCAAATAATATTCATTTAGCTAAATCATTTATCCTTCACCTATCCCTCAGTCTCAGGCTTCTCCAAAGAGAAAAGTGAGGCTATCATGATGGAGTCCTTCAGTTGTTATACCGTACATCTTATACTTGCTTATAAGAGCACCCATTCCTTTCTCAGTCCTTCTTTCAGAGTTTTCATTTATTCTCTCTAAGGATGACACTTCAACATTTACAGTGAGTTCCGTCACCCTTAATCTCTTCCAGGCCCCTACTTCTATTACAGTGCCCACTTTCACCTGTATATTCAAACTATTTTCAGCTACTCCCTGGTTTCCAAGACTTTCCCCTTCTCCTGACCGTCTATACTCTCCAGAATCATCCCATTTGCCAGAATCAGGGATATAATTCCAGGAAATTAAACCTAGACCAGCGACAAAGGCATAGCACCACCTAGTGTCTAAACTAGTAGCTGAGAAATAAGGGGGGTTCTGTTGGGTCACCAGGTGAGTGAGTTATTCAGTCAGAATGAAGTAGGAACTGGGGAACTGAAGACAAAAGCAAAAGCCAGGCCAGGCTATATAAGCAATAAAGCTACACTAGGAATATATTTAAGTAAAGAGTATTAGTGACATGACAGAAAGAAAATCAAATGTTAAAGGAGCCAGAACTGGATAAAGAGCCAGCCAGCCATAGGACAAAGACCAAGATTGAACAGAACAAAACCTGTAGTATGAAGCTTAGTTTAAGCCAGAAAAAAAGGGACTTGAAGTTGTTAAGCAGTAACAAAGCTGTTTGGCAAATCAAAAATCTAATTATCTGAAACGAGGTTCTCCTTTTGTGATGGCTCAGGGATAGGAATTTGCCTTAAAGTGTTCTTAAAGTATTCTCACTCTATGGATCTGGGATTGAAAATGGAAACTGAGAGCTTTCCTCAATCAAAATTGCCATTTCTTCTGTGCCATTGCTGTTGCAGAGGAATTCAAATTAATTCACTTGAGGGTGGAATCACTTGAGGGTGGAATCACTGAGAGGAGATATTTAAATAGAAAGAGGGCTGACTCTATAAAAGCATACCACATGGGCCTACTATACATATAAAATAATCTGTCCTGGGTGGAATAATCGTATGTTACTGTGGTAGACTGTATTATTTGTTCAAATTATTCCCTGCCTCTCTATTCAGGTCTACTACCTTCCCCCTGGGGCCTGTCCTGGTGGGAAGATTATCATTTCTACTATACTGCTGTCAGGCTTATTCATGTGACTTGCTTAGGCTAACAGAATGTGAGTGGAAGGGATATATGGCCCATCCAAGTAGAAGTGACAAGAGACATTGGGTGGTTCTACCAATGCTCTTTTTGCTCTGCAGCAAGACATACATGCCTCAGATGAGGGCTGCTCTTTCAACCTGGGACTTTGAATGACAAGGTCCTAGAGCAGAGCCAAAACTTACCTATAAAGGATATGTAAGGTGAGTGAGAAATGAATATTTTCTTTTGTAAGGCAGTGAATTTTTTTTTTTTTTTTTTTTTTTTTTTTTGCGGTACACGGGGCTCTCACTGTTGTGGCCTCTCCCGTTGCGGAGCACAGGCTCCGGATGCACAGGCTCAGTGGCCATGGCTCACGGGCCCAGCCGCTCTGCGGCATGTGGGATCTTCCCGGACTGGGGCACGAACCCGTGTCCTCTGCATCGGCAGGTGGACTCTCAACCACTGCGCCACCAGGGAAGCCCAAGGCAGTGAAATTTTTAGGGCATTTCTCATACCTTAATCTGACTAATATTGTCAGCTCTCTTACTGAACTACTTAGCTCCTCCACACTACCGGTTACATTCCCTAAAATCATAGACTATCAGATATAAGAAGGTCCCCCACAGATAATTCAATTCAACTCCAATCTGAGGCATGAATCCCATTTACTTCCTTCTTAGAAAGTGCCAAAGGGGAAGAGAGAGAGCATGAATGATGATGGTGAGGAGGTAGGCCCAGCATATATATCATACATGTTCACATTTCATTGGCCAAAACACATTTGGACATACTGAAACCAGCTGCAAGGGAGACTGAAAAAAATATAGTCTTCCTGTTTTTTTTCAGGAAGTGAAAATAGGATTGATGAGCATCTAGTAATAGCTAGTTTATGGATTTCCTTACGTTTTGCTTTAATGCAGAAGATAGTGACCTGTGGTACACCACTAGTGACCTCGCCCTAGTTTTAATATTGATATTTAATAAGGACACATACATTGTAAGATATTCAACAGTTATAAGTCTACCTAAGTGTACTTACTTTCAGTTAATATTTCTACATTTAATACACGGCACAAATTATGAGACTCTATTGTATAACTAAATACTAACATGCTATGTCTGCAACCTTCCTCTAATCCACCAGTTTAGCAATCTGATCAGAATAAGTAGCCTAATACACCCTGAGAAAACCATAATTCAAAGAGTCATGTACCACAATGTTCACTGCAGCTCTATTTACAATAGCCAGGACATGGAAGCAACCTAAGTGTCCATCAACAGATGGACACATATATACAATGGAATATTACTCAGCCATAAAAAGAAACGAAACTGAGTTATTTGTGGTGAGGTGGATGGACCTAGAGTCCTTCATACAGAGTGAAGTAAGTCAGAAAGAGAAAAACAAATACCGTATGCTAACACATATATATGGAATCTAAAAAAAAAAAAAAAAATGGCTCTGAAGAACCTAGGGGCAGGGCAGGAATAAAGACACAGATGTAGAAAATGGACTTGAGGACACAGGGAGGGGGAAGGGTAAGCTGGATGAAGTGAGAGAGTGGCATGGACATATATATGCTACAAATGTAAAATGGATGGCTAGTGGGAAGCAGCTGTATCGCACAGGGAGATCAGCTCGGTGCTTTGTGACCACCTAGAGGGGTGGGATAGGGAGGGTTGGAGGGAAGCTCAAGAGGGAGGGGATATGGGGATATATGTATACATATAGCTGATTCACTTTGTTGTACAGGAGAAACTAACACAACGTAAAGCAATTATACTCCAATAAAGATATGAAAAAAAAAAAAAGAATAAGTAGCCTAATTCATTGATGCAAAATAGCTGCACAGAAAGAGTCCATATTTCTGTCCTTGATATCCACACATACAAAAGCATTAGCAGTGATACCTGCCCCCATTTCCTCAATGGTTTTGCCAAGGTTGGAAGATTTATGCAGTTGTCTATAAAATAGGATATATTTTCAACTCAAATATTAATTTATTCATTCAGATACTTAATAGTGCTTTCTATGTATCTGAAGCTCTGTTAGTATCTGGAGAGACAGAAATGACCAAGATATAGATTCTGTTCTCTAGGGACTCATGGCATTGAAGCCCAAGAAAGAGATTGAAACAAATAATTAAGATTAAATATATTCAGTCAGCAAAAGTGATGTCATAGGGAACTCAAAAGTCCACCTCTCCACAAACATAGTGAATAAACTGGCAAAAATCTGAGAAACAACTTTATGAAAACTCCAGAAACTAATTTACAGCAATCAGGTGAATGCTTTAGTTGAGTAAAACAAACAAACAAAAAACACCTGAATATTAATAAGAGAGATTTTACGACGTTTCTATTTATCCTGACTGCGTCCCCTACTCCCTGGCAGCTTTGAAGGCAACAGGCCGCATTACCAGTATAGATTCCTAGTATCACACAGCACAAAATGGACTTTATTCTCAAAAATTTATAGCTTCATGTTTTGATCTGTCTGTAGCTCTCTGAAGGGCTAAATTTAAAACCTTGCCTTTACTTTACTAACTAAGAACTCTCCCAGGATGGAGGTAGTTTTCCAAGGGGCATTTGTCAAAAGTATTTCAAGGCAAATGCCTGAGCCACAGACAACAGTGGTAAAGTATAATAGTTGGGGCAAACAATGGACAAACCAAAATCTTGGGAAAAGAGAATGGAGAATGAGATGAAAATCTAGAAGGTAACACTCATGAACAGGCCTGGGCACATGCTCAGAGTAAACCTAAGAAAGGCCTAAGCTCTCACCTCTGGATGATCTTTAGGGTCAGCACAAGCAGGAAGTGAAGGCTAAGGCAGAGGGGTTTTTTCAGTTTTATTAAAGTATAATTGACATATAAAATTTTGTAAATTTAAGATGTACAATGAATGTAGTGATTGTATATATTTCAAAGGCAGAGTTCTTTTTTTTTTGGCCATGCCACATGGCGTGCGGCATGCTAGTTCCCTGACCAGGGCTTGAACCTGAGCTGAAATGGAAGTGAGGTGTCTTAACCACTGGACTGCCAGGGAAGTCCCATCAAGGGCAGAGCTTTAAACTGTCTGGTTCAGAAGTGAAAGCATTCCCCACCATATATTGTATGATTACGTTTATATGAAATGTCCAGAAGAGGCAAATCCATAAAGATAGAAAGGAGATTGCCAGAGGTTGAGAGGAGAGGAGAATGGGGAATGACTACTTAATGGCTACTGGATTTCTTTTTGTGGTTATGAAAAAGTTCTACAATTAGGTACTGGTGATGGTTGTATAACATTGTGAGTGTACTTAAAATCACTGAACTGTACACTTTAAATTGGTGAAAATGGTGAATTTTTATCTCAATAAAAAAAGATACAATATAGTATGCAATATTCAGATATATGCACATAGTACCACAGCAGCACAGAGAAAGCCATCTAACTCATGCTTAGTGGTTAGGAAAAGCTTCCTGCATTGGGTAATATCTAATTGAGATTGACTTATCTAGATAGTTGCTTACTAGATGTGAAATAGTGAGAACTGAGCCTGTACTATAAGGAAAAAATCCCTCCACAAAATCTTGGCTTTTTGTAGAGACCTATAATTATTATCATTGACATGGTCCGGCAACATTTTCTTAAAGGACCAGATAGTAAATATTTCAGTCTTTGCAAGTCATAGGTCATAGTAGCAACTGCTCATCTCTGTTGTTGCATTCCAAAACCAGCCATAGGCAATATGTACGTAGGCATGATGCTGTTCCAATAAAATTTTATTTCCAGAAACAGGGCTGAAGGCCATAGTTTCCTGACCCTTGACAAAGAAGAATAGCTATCCAGTCACTGTTGATATAATTTTCTGAATACTGGTCAGAAGTCAAATAATTGTGTAGAGGTTTTTATGACCATATTTTATATTTTGAAACCAAAAAGATGCTTTATCTAAAGTGATATAGCTAGTTCTATAATTCAACCTTTTACCCCAGTCTTCTCCTGTTCTGCTTTTCTGTGGTATCTGTGGTAGATGATCTCTAAGGTGGGTCCCAGTGCTCCTTATACCCAGAAATGTACACACTTGTGCAATTTCCTTCCCTTGAATGTTGGCTGGACTTATTGAATAGCTTGTAATAAAAATAATATGGCAGAAGCAGTGAGATGTCACTTCCGAGATTTGGTTAGGAAAGGAATATAGCTTCAGACTCCCCCCCCACCCCCGCCCTTCTGTTGGTCTCTCTCAGAAGCAAGCTGCCATGTGGTGTGTAGCCATATAAAAACTGGCCAGGAACTGATATCTCTGGTCAACAGAGTGCAAGGACCTGAGGCCTGCCGATAGCCATGACTGCAGCCACAGCAGATGCCCTGATTAAAGCTTTGTGAGCAGCCCTGAGCTGCAAGAACCAGCTAAGCTATGCCTGAGCCACAAAAAACTGAGAGATAATAAATGCTGTTTTAAGCCACTGAATTTGGGGTATTGCAGCAACAGATAATGAATACAGTGTTATTTATTTACTCCCTTCATCCTATGTTGAATCTTTCCTAGTTAAACTTGAATGTGTGTATTCGGAATTATATTTTTATGACTAGGAAACAAATGAACTGAGGGACATGCTAGACAGACAAACTCAAATGTAAATACATAAACTAGACCACATATATGAAAAAACCCATCTTAAGCTATGACCTAAAGTTCCACATTCCTATGTCATAAATCTTTGGGTTAGATTGTACCAGCATCATTAGGAACTTAACATGGGAATGATAATCATGTGAGTCTCTGGTCTAAAAATATATATTCCCTCTCACTTGAAGGACATTTGTATTGTATAACAAATCAGAAAGAGACATGATTGAAAGCACTGACCTTATGCCAGGAAACAATGCAGAAATCTGCACTAATCACTCCTTTAGACTTTTAGATGAAATGATGATCTCTTCCTTTATATCTATTTTTCACTGATTCACTTTGAGGGGTTTATTTATATGATTTAAACTTTTCTCTGAATAACACAGATAAAATTTCAGGCTGACATTTGCTGAATTAAATATGCCCATCGTTTGTCTTTATCTTTTTGATATATGTATAGCAGAACTCTTAAAATGTGTTCATTCAGTCATTTCTGTCAATTATTCATTATTAATTTGTAGAGCCATTTTTTCATTATTTCCTCCCATTTATCTATATAATTGTTCATAAGAGAGGATGTTAAAACTTTTGGTTTAATTTGAGGTAGCATATGTAATTGTACTCTTTTATATTTCAAACACATCAGAAGAATTTCATTATTAAAGATATTTACTGGAGATAGAGCACTCTCCCTCTCTCTCTCTTTACACACACACATACACACAAACACACACACACACACACAAATTCTTTTTTTCTGAAAAGCTAAGACAGCTCTTTTATTCATGTAAATAAATAAATGTTATGCTTACTTTTTATATGTTTTGGGTAATGAAGTACCTTCATTTTGTTCAATCTTCTTTCTACGTGAGAAATGATCAAATCTGAGGAAAAATGTGGCCTTTATGAGCCTCTGAGGTTATAGAAGGTTATATATGATGGGTGTGAAACCATCTTACATCTTAGCTGTGGGACATGAAATCAGACATAGGAAAATAAGAAGTGTGTCTTTGAGGACTACTGAATATCAATGTGTGGTCAGTACCAAATAGACATATCAAATTCAGGATCTAGGTAGGGAACACGAGTCATGATATGAAGTTGAAATGGTGTGGAGATAGAAAAGTTGAATCCAGTGCTGTGCATAAGAGCAGTAAGTACTGTAGAAAACAAGTGAGAAGAAGGCCTAAATAAATCCGGAGACTACATTTGAATTCCAATTTTTTTATACTGTTTCTATCATGTCATCAAGCTGCATTATATTTACCTAAAGCACAAGACAGACAGCCATTCACTCATTCATTCATTCCTTCAGAGAAAACATGAATTCAACACATTATGTTCTACTCATTGTACTGGATAATGAGGATACAGATATGAATAAGAAACTAACACTGGAAAATAATATTTATATTTTCTGATTATGTAATATAGTATTCATTCAGCATACATTCATTCAAAATTATTTATTGCGCATGTACTGTATTCCATTTATTATGTTAAGGACTACAAACACTTTGATGAGCCAAAATGAACATGGCCCTTGCTTTCATGTTACTGATTATGAAGTAGCATGTACATATAATAACAAATCATTATACGAATGAATCTATAAATATAAACTGGACTTGGAAATCTGGTGTTAGGAAAAGATTCTCATAGAAAATTATTTAATCTAGCATATAAAGCATGAGTGGGACTCAACTAGAAAACTAGAAAATTTGAGTGTGGGGAGATGTGAGGAGGTGGGGAGTGTGGAGATAGAAAAAGTATTCCAGACAGAAGAATTAACAATTACGATGGCCTTGTTATGAACGGAAATATTTCCCTCAGATCCATATATAGAAGTCCTAAACTAAATACTTCAGAATGTGAGTGTATTTGAAGATAGAGGTGATTAAATTAAATGTATTTGAAGATAGAGGTGATTAAATTAAAATGAGCTCTCCCGCCAGGGTGTGCCCTAATCCAGTCCAACTGGTGTTCTTTTTTTTTTTAAAGAAGATGTTGGGGGTAGGAGTTTATTAATTAATTTATTTATTTTTGCTGTGTTGGGCCTTCGTTTCTGTGCGAGGGCTTTCTCTAGTTGTGGCAAGTGGGGGCCACTCTTCATCGCGGTGCGCGGGCCTCTCACTATCGCGGCCTCTCTTGCTGCAGAGCACAGGCTCCAGACGCGCAGGCTCAGTAGTTGTGGCTCATGGGCCTAGTTGCTCCGTGGCATGTGGGATCCTCCCAGACCAGGGCTCGAACCCGTGTCCCCTGCATTAGCAGGCAGATTCTCAACCACTGCGCCATCAGGGAAGCCCTGGTGTTCTTATAAGAAGAGGAGATTAGGAAACATGAGAGACACCAGGGGCATGTGCGCACAAAGGAAAGACGATGTGAGGACACAGTGAGAAAGCATCCACACGCCAAGGAGAAGGTTCTCAGGGGAAACTAAAATTGCTGACACCTTGATCTTGGACCTCCAGTATCCAGAATTAAGAGAAATAAATTCCTGTTTTTTAAGCTACCCAGTCTGTGGTATTTTGTTATGACAGCCCAAGCAAACTAATACAGGCCGTATGGCAGGAAAACACAGAAAATGTGACAAATTCGAAGAAGACAAGAAACCATAGTGAAACAGAGTTACCTTAGATGAATCTGTGGAATAAAGAAGTAGCTGGACTATGCAGGCCATTATAGGCCACATTAAGGATTTTGATTTTGTCCTCAGAGTAATTTAGAAGCCACTGATAGTTTTTAAGCAAATATCTGTATACCAGTTAGGATGCTTTCAGCTATAGCTAGCAGGAAATCCAACCAGACATACACTAAGCTGTAAAGATATTTATTCATAAGAAGTCCAGAGACAGAGGGATTTCAGAGTTAGTTAATTCACTGACTTAACAAACTAATCAAGAAGAAAGATTCCTTTTGTTTTTCACCCCTCCAATGTTTGTTGGCTTGTCTTCCTAGACTAAATATTCCAATGGTCATAAATTACTGATATAGTTCTAGGCAGCATTTGCTAATGTCAGTATTTAGAGGAAGAACAGTGAACATTCTTGTCTCAGAATCTTTTGTAAGAGTAAAACCTTCTCAGAAGATGCTCAGCATGCGTTCTCTCATATCTCATTGCACAGAAATGCATCACATTCCCATTCCTAAAACAGTTACTTGACCACGGAAATAAAACCACGATAACTGAGTTAGAGTAATCAAGATGCCCACTCTATCTGGAAAGGGGCCAAACCTTCCCTGAAGGAAATGATCTCTTAGAGAAGGGTGGACAATGTTGGGGTCCATCTAGGAAGGAAGAAAGAATGGCTTTTGGTTAGTAAAATCTGTCCAAGGCTTTCTATAGTGCCTGTCCAAGGACTATATGATTAGATGTGTGTTTTGAAATATCAGTCTGGCTGCAGTGCAGAGAACTGTTTGGGGGTGGGGGGTGGGAGGGAGCAGAATGGAAAGAAAATAGATCATTTATTTAACTATTACAGTATTGTAGGCTAGAGAAGATGGTATATTGGACCAGAATGGAGGGCATGGAGAAGAGTGGATGGGTAAAATCTGTTGAATTTGATGATGGATTAAGTATGGGATATGAGTGAATGGGAGGTATTAAGGATGATTCCTAGTTTTCTGGTCTGTGCAACTGGATGGAACACTGAAAGAACACATTTATTGAGGAAAATAATGAGTTTTACCTTGGACATGTTGAGTTTGAGCTTCCACTGAGCTAGTCAATTGGATATATCTGTCAGATGATTGGATATATGAATCTTAAGCTCATATCAGGGATCTAAATCTGGAAAAATATATCAAATTATTTATATGGATGGATGGATAGATAGATGGACAAATGAATCAAACTCAGATGAGAAGTTTGGAATTCTCTGATATCAAATGATCAGAAAAAGATTATGGAGCCTAGAAAGGAGACTGAGAAGGAACAGTCAGATCTATGGGAGAAAAAGAAAAATAAATAAATAAAAATGGACAGACATGATGTCAAGAAAGAGAAAGGAGTTTTTTGAGACATAGGGCCTAGTTGAAGAAAACATTCCAAATTCTGTTAAGAATACAGAAGAATTTGATGATTATGAAGGGCCCTTTCCAGAGAGTGCAGTAAAATGTTTTTGAAAGTAGAAGAGTGGAGAGCTTGGGCAGAGATGTACGTGCACATTAGGCATGGAAGTGCAGTAGAGGATTGATGTTTGGGTGGATCACACATTAAACATTGACAACAAGAAAGTGTGGCAGAAAGATTGATGCACTGCTGCAAATTTATGGAATTGTTACCTCTTCATATGCAAAAAAAAAAAACCCAAAACCAAAAACCTTTAGGATACTCATTTAAGGACAAGGGATTAAGCCATTGGTTTACAGTAAACAACCTCTACTGCCACAATCTAATTCCTTTCAGGCTTAGGGTTCTTCAAATAAGTATACACGAGTTCCAATTATGTTGCCCTATTGAGCATATATAATATGTAGAAGAAGTTGGGTGCTTTATTCAAGAGATCTATAACTGTAAATGTTAAGAAGCCTTGAATATGTGGTTGAAATATTAAGGTGCTTAGTCATTCTTTGCTTTCTGTTATGAAGTAATATTTAGCCTTGGTCAAAAAACTTCAATAGGGCTTCCCTGGTGGCGCAGTGGTTGAGAGTCCGCCTGCTGATGCAGGGGACACGGGTTCGTGCCCCGGTCCGGGAAGATCCCACATGCTGCGGAGTGGCTGGGCCCGTGAGCCATGGCTGCTGAGCCTGCACGTCCAGAGCCTGTGCTCCGCAACGGGAGAGGCCACAACAGTGAGAGGCCCGCGTACCGCAAAAACAAAACAAAACAAAACAAAAACTTCAATCTAAAGAAAACTTAATTTACACATTGAAAAAATAGAAAACATTTTCAACATCTCCCCAGAGATTCGGAAAAGCTGGATTTTTTTATTAATTCACTTTGCTTAAAGATAAATATTTACACAAAATATTTGTACAAAAACTTCAGTTAAACTTGAAATGTGCGTACCATTTCTGAAGTTACAGTATTCAGTTATTTACTAAACAAATATTTATTAAGCATCTACCATATGAAAAATACTTTTCTATGCACTATGATTACAAATAAAGTCACAGTATAGTCCATGCCCAAAAGGAAAGCATTTGAAAAATCATACCTGTATATAAACAGTTACAAGGAGTTGAAAGAAGTTGTTATGATGCAATAAGGTGAAATAAATTGCCCATTTATACAATCACTTATATTTTACCTCATGCCATATATAATTTATTTCAGGAGGAGGGGAGAATTTGAATATGAATTATTCTCTGTGGTTAGCTTTAGTCATCAACTGTTAGCACCAAGCTGACTACATATCAACCAACAAAGATGTATTAAGACTCTAAATCTCTGAATCTCTTCCTCTACATTAAACCGAAGCAGGTCAGGCATTTCCAATTCACTCATAGGCCATCTTTTGATCCATGATTCAGCCAACCAACCAAACATACAGAGCTCTTTCTAACTCCTACAGCTGCAACATCAAATGCAAAAATCTCTGCTTAGTGATCCCATATCAGTAAATTCAGCCTGATCTAACTTTATGTTCCTTCCAACACTATCCTACACCCTTAGTGTAGGGTATCCCTTCCCACACATGTTCCTGGATTTCTTTCTGTATAGATTAGAAAATTCAAGTATTTCTTTTGGAAGGTATCACACCTCCTCATGGATCACGCTATGTTCTTAACCATTAGGGACCTTCTGGGACTTGAGTCTAATTATAAGTTCAGAAGCAAAGAGGGATGGTGGGGGTAGATCCTGAGAAGAACCAGTATTGTCTTGCATGGCAACAGCCTTAGAGGAGGCCATTAACATTTCCTCAGGCAATGCAGGCTTAACCCTCTCAGAGGGAAGTAGAAAGGCCATACCACTGTGGGGAGGCGACTATCACTGGGGCTGGAGATGCCACTGCCATTTCAGGTAGGGAGGATACTTCCACTGGCAAAGAAGACTCATCAGAATTTAGGGGCTCAATGTCTCCAGCTCCATCAGGCTCTTCCCACACTTCCCCATCTCAACTAATAGGATCTCATTCTTTGCCAATCAATGTTTTCCCTTTAACAGTAGACACTTTGCAGGACTGAGTTCAACTTGCATTTAATTCAATCACAGGATGAGTTTCTGCATTTCATCTTCAGCAATTTCAGCCCAGCAAGCTACAGGAGATAAGGGTCTTCTTCAGGGCACACATAGATGCTCTTAGATCATTTATGCAGTATTTGAGCTGAGAATTAGAATCCCTGAGCTCATTCTTTTCCTTCACCACTTTGTCCAGAGACATTAGGAGCAACCAACCAATGTCATTATATTCCTTGTTTTTCCAAAAATGTTCAAAAGTATCATACATAGAGTCACTTAGCTCTTTGCTTCTTTGGTTGATTAGGAGTATCCAATGAAGATAGATTGTGAATTCTATAAACAGTGCACTCCATGGACTATCAGTGTTCTCTTTTCTACCGGAAATAGACTCATTAGTGTTTTTCAGTCTAATCAGATTAGAGACCCAATTCCAGAAACCAAATCAGAGAAACTCATCCTTAAAATTCTGTCCCAGAACCAGTTTTTGTACCAAAATCTGTTTGTCAGGGTTCTCTAGAGGGACAGAACCAAGAGTATATATAATATATATAGTTGATCCTTGAACAACACGGCTTTCAATTGCACAGATCCACTTATACATGGATTTTTTTCAATAGTAAATACAGTACTACCCAATCTGTGGTTGACTGAATCTGTGGATGTGAAACTGTGGATACAGAGGGCCGACTATGGGACCCTCAGGGTCCCTGCAGATTTTTATATCCATACGGGTCTTGGAACCAATCCCCCAGGGGCACTGAGGGGGATCTATATCTATCTATCTATCGATCGATCGATCAATCGATCGATCATCTATCTATCCTTTGATTATACATATATACTGTCTTCCGAAAAAAAATATATATATATATATTCAAACAAAGACAGCAAATCTGCCTTCCTCCACTTTTCTATTCTATTCAGATCATCACAGATTGGATGATGCCCACACTCATTGCTGAGGGCAATCTTCTTTATTCAGACTACTGATTCAAACGACAATCTCTTCCAGAAACATCCTCATGGACACACTCAGAAATAAAGTTTTATCAGCTTTCTGGGAGTCCCTTAGTCCAGGTAAGTTGACACATAAAATTAACTATCACAGGCTGGGACATCTCACCTCATCCTCTCCTGCCCTCTGGGATCTACATCATTAGCTCCCTGGTTCTTAGGCTTTTGGACTAGGACTGAATTAAACCACTGGCTTTCCTGGGTCTTCAGCTTGCAGGTGACAGATCATGGGATTTCTCAAACTCCATAATTGTGTGAGCCAATTCCTCATAATAAATCTCCTTTTATATCCTATTGTTTCTGTTTCTCTGGAGAACCCTAATACATCTATTATTTTTCCTTTGCTATTCATGCACTTGGTGTCATATTTAAGAATCCATTGCCAAACCTGAGATCTTGAAGACTTATTGTATGTTTTCTTCTAAGAATTTTGTAGTTTTAGGTTTCATATTGTTGACTGAAAAAAAAGGCACAACCTAAAAGTTGATAATCATATTTTATTTGGTGGACTTACTCGGGACTTAAGCCTGGGTTACAGACTATCAGATAATTCTGAGGGACTGTTCTGAAGAGGTAATGGAGGAGCCAAGAAATATAGGAGATTTGTTAAAAAAAAAAAAGAAAAGAAAAGAAAAGAAAAGAAAAGAAGAAAAACCCAGGGGGCCAGAACACCAAAAGACTAATGTTAATTAAAGAAAACCAGACATCTCAAGTTAATGGATTTAGTGCTTTTCTATGTATAGGAAGATGCAAGAGTCTGGGCTTACTGAAATTATTCCTTTGATATTACACCTTAACTATCTAGAGCCAGTACCCTGGGTTTTTTTTGTTGTTGTTTTTTTCCATTCTGAATCCCCTCAGGGTACACCACTGGTGGCTGCGGAGGCTGACAGCTTGGTGGTAGGCAACCTTTTTTTCTACATCCTGAATTCCCCTCAGGGTGCATCATCAGGGGGAGCTGCAGTGGCTGGTGGCTTGATAGCCACAATATCCTTTATTTACTGAAATAGCAGGTGACCCTCTTTGTCCACAATATTTAGGTCTCTGTCCACTTTTAGTTAAATTTTGTAAGTGGTGTGATGTCATGGTCCAAATTCAATCTTTACGATATGGCCATTCGCTTGTCAAAGTACCATTTGTTGAAAATTATACCCTTTCTTCACTGAATGGTCTTGGCACCATTGTTGAAAGACAGTTGGTAACACACCATTGTAAAGCAATTATACTCCAATAAAGATGTTTAAAAAAAAAAGAGGGCTTCCCTGGTGGTGCAGTGGTTGAGAGTCCGCCTGCCGATGCAGGGGACATGGGTTCGTGTCCCGGTCTGGGAGGGTCCCACATGTCACGGA
The DNA here is from genome assembly GCF_949774975.1 of Lagenorhynchus albirostris. Taxonomy (NCBI): domain Eukaryota; kingdom Metazoa; phylum Chordata; class Mammalia; order Artiodactyla; family Delphinidae; genus Lagenorhynchus; species Lagenorhynchus albirostris. The sequence continues at coordinate 23,521,679 of NC_083116.1, forward strand.
GCGGCTGGGCCCGTGGGCCATGGCCGCTGAGCCTGCGCGTCTGGAGCCTGTGCTCCACAACTGGAGAGGCCACAACAGTGAGAGGCCCGTGTACCGCAAAAAAAAAAAAAAAAAAAAGAAAAAAGAAAGTTGACAACAGACACATGATTTTAATACTGGACTGTCAATTCTTTTCCATTAATCTATATGTCTATGTTTATACCAGCACCACATTGTCTCGATTACTGTTTCTTTGTAGTATGTGTTATAATCGGGAAGTGTGTCTTCCAACTTTTCTCTTTTTCAGGATTGTTTACCTTTTTTTTTTTTTTGCGGTACACAGGCCTCTCACTGCTGTGGCCTCTCCCGTTGTGGAGCACAGGCTCCGGACGCGCAGGCTCAGTGGCCATGGCTCACAGGCCCAGCCGCTCTGCGGCATGTGGGATCTTCCCGGACCGGGGCACGAACCCGTGTCCCCTGCATCAGCAGGCGGACTCTCAACCACTGCGCCACCAGGAAAGCCCTGTTTACCTATTTTGATCCCTTGCAGTTCCATATGAATTTACAATCATTTGTCAATTTTTACAAAGTTTATGCATATTGTAACATGTATCAGTATTTCATTCCTTTTTATTATTGAATAATATACCATTGCATAAATATATCACTTCTGTTTATACATTCATCCATTGATGGACATTTGGGTTGTTTTTTACCTTTGGTTATTGTGAATAGTGCCGCAAAGCATATTCATATCTAAGCATTTGTTTGAATACATATTTTCAATTGTTTTGGCTGTTTATCTTTTGTTATGGAGTTAAAAGTGTTCTTTTTGTATTCGAGATACTTGGCCCTTATCAGAGACATATGAATTACAAATATTTTCTCCCATTTTGTGGATTATTTTGTCCTGTACACAACATACAGTCAGTTCTTGTTTTGGTATCCACTCTTACTACCTCTGTCTTTTATTGAATTGTTTAAACTCTTCATATTAATATTATTAATGATAGTTTGATTTATATCTTTCATTTTAATGCATTTTTCTATATGCATTATCTTTTATTTTTTGTTTATCTATTCCTCTTTTATTGCTTTCTCTTGTATCAAACAAATACTTTCTGGTGTCAATTTTTCTTTAATTTTCTCTCTGTTCTTTGGATTGCATAATACCTACTGATCTGTCTTCAAGTTCTCCAATTCTTCTGCCAATTCCAATTGTAGATGAGCCTGTCTAATGTATTTTTCCTTTTAGTTACTGTGATTTTCAAATGTAGAAATTTCTTTTGGTTCTTTTTTAAAAATAATTTCTACTTTATTATTGATATCTTAAATTAGATGAGACTCTGACTTCATAACTTTATTTTTTAAAGAAATTTTCTTTAGTTCTTTGGGCATACTTACAGTGGTACTTTAAAGTATTTGTTAAATCTGACATCACATTCCTCACATAGACAGTTTTTGTCACTTGCTTTCTTCTCCCTATATATGGATCACACATTCTTATTTCCTTTCATGTCTCATAATTTTTAAGCATGGACATACAAGGTAATACGCTGTAGTAATTCTGTATACTGATTCCACGCCCTGCCCCCCACCCCCATCCCCCACTATGGGTCTTTTTTCAAAAAAATTGTTTTTGGTTTGCTTAATTGTTTTTTTGACTTGGATAGACTATTCTTGTGAAATCAATTTCCCTTCAATGTGAGGCCTTTTGTTCTAGCCCTGGGTGTGTGCAGTCAAGCTGAATAACAGTGGATTTCCTTGGGCTCTCTTTGATTGTCCCATTCTGTGACCATACCCAGCTATTAAGGCTGGCTGATTTCACTATTGTTTTCAACAATACCCTGGGGCATAAATTGCTGAGCAGACCCATCAATTCAAATTCAATCTCTTTTGAAGTGACAATTCCTGAAGTCAGTGTCTGAGATATGTTCTGACCCCTGGATGGCTCTTGCCAGCTATCTCCTAGGTTTTCTCCTGCAATCTAGTTGGCCTATAGTTTAGCCTATATTTCCAATGTATCTACCAACATCCTTCCAATTAGCTTTCACTAAAACCAATACTGTTTTTGAGAATGTCCTTCAAGCTTCTCCACATTCTGTTGCAAATGAAGTCATTTCCTTTGGGAGAAGACTGAAGCTCTCTGTCCTTATGGCCATCTGCTTCCCCAGACAAAATCTCTTAATTGGCTCTGGAGATGAGTTTGGGGACAATGGTGCTCTCCTCTCTGAGTGACACCCCCAAATTAAGAGCACTAGTTGGAGAGTGGCAGTAGCAGGAGCTGAGTCAGGGATGATCTTGTATTCCTAGCATTTCCAGTGGTGTTGTTGAAGAGCTTCCAATGTATAAATAGGGGCTGAGTTAAAGAAGGGAGCTCCTATCTCTCAACCACACTCACCAATACTTAGCCTGAGCCACAGGTATCTGGGGTCAGGTGAGAAATGCTGACTCCCTACCCTTCCTGGGAAGGTAGCCCTCTGGGAATGAAGGGTAGAGGGAGCCCTGTGTTCTTGGCTGCACTAATCTGGAGTGAAGTTTTCATCTCAAAATACTGAGGAGGGGGAGGAAAGGGGCAGGTCTCAGTTCAAATACCATAGACTGCTTCCTGGGTGAGCTAAGTTTGAGGCTTATAATATGATTTATCCTAGGCACAACTGTCTTCCTGCGAGGAACAAAACCCAGAAGAACTTTGGGTAGCTGTAAGAGCTAGCATGACAATGTAAAATCAAGAGAAGGACAAAACCTTAAAATATTCAATTTTAAAATATTTAATATTTAACCACTGGGTCATTTTTGAGTGTTACAGCAGCACAGGAGGTTAGGTGTGGGGTGTCACTGAAAAAGCAGAGGGTATCTCAAACAGTCTTGAAGTGCTTGGAAGATAGAGTCCCTTTGGAAGTAGAACCTTGCAAAGATACATCATACATTGGATATCACCACTGAGATTATTGAAACCTGAGGTGGATTGAGTCTAATTAAAGCTGCAATCCAGTCTTTACCCAGATCAGTCCTTGATTTCATTGACGTGATCTGCATCTCAGCTTTTTTGCTTAACAAATGAAAGGGTGAACCCTCTGGGAGACCTCCAGTCTCTACAGTTCTTTTATACACATTTACAAGCATATAATGAAAAATTATGAGAAGTTTGAGTGTAGGAAATGTGGCAAATACTCAGGATAAAGAGTGGAAAATAAAATTTTTAAATACTACAGTTGATTCAGATATTGAAATTAACAGACAAGGACTAAAGTAATTATATGTCAAAGATAATAAAGGAAAGATTAACAAAATGGATGAAAATATGAACATTATCATTAGATACTGGGATCTAAAAAAAGTCAAATGGACATTTTAGAAGTTAACAAAGTAATATTGGTAATTAAAAACTCAGATGGGTTTAACAGCAGACTGGACGTAGATGAAAACATAATTCGTTATCCGAAAGAAAGGTGAATAGAATGTATCCCAACTAAAGTATATACAGAAAAACAAGTAGACAGAACAGAGCATAAGAAATAGGTGGGACACCATTAATGGTGTAAAGTGCATGTAATTAGAGTGACAAAATGGGAGGAGAGAGAGCATGGGCCAGAAGCAATATGGAGAGACACAATGGTTGAAAATTTGCCAAACTAATTAAAGATATCAACACACAAATTCCAGAAACTCCATAGACCCAAAGAAAGATGAATTCACAGAAAATGATACCAATTTTAAAGTGCTGGAAACCACAAAGAGCTAATGTTAAAAGAAGGCATAAATAAGAACAATTAATTACCTTCAAAGAAGCAATAATAGGACTGTTGACTGACTTTTTTAAAAGAAACTGTAGAGTCAGAAGATAATGGGATTGTATATCTAAGTTGCTAAAAGATTTCTTAAAATTCCAACCTAGAATTCTTTATCCATATAAAATTTACTTCAAAACTAAGAGCAAAATAAAGACAAACAAAAGCTGAAATACTAGAATCAGAAAAACTGCATTACATGATAAACTAAAGGCAGGTGTGCAGGCTGAAGAAAAATGACCTAAGTTGGAAGGAATTTTGAAAGGGATGAAAAGCAGCTTAAAAAGATTTAAAAAAATGTTTTCCATCAACGTCACTTCTATGCAACATTGTACTGAAGTTCATAGCCACGGCAGTAAGGAAGGCCAGGGAAAGAAATAAAGGGAGTGAAGATTAAAAGGAATGGAATAAAGCTGTCTTTATTCATAGATATTATGATTTCATATGTATACAAATAATGAGAATTAAGAAATGGATCTAGTAAAGTTGCTGGTAAACAGTCAATACATGGTATTAATTGTATTTCTATATACCTAAAGCCAAAAATGGAAAAATAAAATTTGAAAAAAACCCACTATTTATAGTAGCATTTAAAAAAATCAAATCCCAGAAATAAATCTAATTAGAAATGAGCAAAATCTCCATACTGATATCAACAATTTATTGATGAGATAAAATTAAAGCAAACCAGAAAAATAGAAAAGCTAACCTTTTTCATGTATAGTAAACTCTGTACTTTAAGATTTCACCTCTTCCCAAACTGATCTCTTTATATAACACAATCTGAATTAAAATACAAAGAGGGTGTCCAGTGATATTCTCTTCCTTTTATCTGGTTATACAAATGTGTTCATTTTATAATAACGCATCAAGGTGTACATACATGACTTGTGTTCTGTTATATATGTGTGTTAACTGATGAGACCTGTTCATTAAAACACATAAACTACCAAAAAAAAATACAAGGAGATTTTTTTGGTGGAAATTGACAAATTAGTTATCAAGTATATATGGAAAAGCAAAAGGCCTAGACAAAACAAGAACAAAGTTGGAGGTTTACTGAATGAACTCACATAATAAATATAATCCCTATTAAAGGATACTTTAAAAATGGCTAAATTAAGCTTATTATCAATGTGATAATTATCAATGTGATAAAAGTCAGAATATTGTATACATCCAGTAGGGTACTGAATCTGAAGGGCCCTGAGGAAACTTCTTGGAGTGCTGGGGATGTCCTATAACTTGATTTGGGTGGTGGTTTCATGGGTGCATACGTATGAAAAAAATAACAAAGCTTTCCTATTAAAATTAGTATACTTTACCTAATAAATGTATGCTATACCTGAGTAAAAATGTATAAAAAACAAATCTGATGTCAGTTAATGCATATTTATTGGAATTTGATATTATACTAAGATAAGAAGCTACAAATGATATGTAGTAGAGCTTATGTTCTAGCCAAAATTTTTTAATATAATTATAAGATAAAATTGGAAAAAAAAGCCTAAAAATTACCTAAAGTAATTTAAATTCATTATCCCTTGGATTGAATTTACTAGAAAACACTAGTTTGAATGATACCCTCTTCTCACCTAAAATTTTCCTCATCAGTAACAGGAGTTTTTAACTCTCCTTAGGGAATTTAATTTCTCATTAGAGAAATCTCTAGGTTACAATGGTGTTTATAATTATCAGTGAATCAAGAGCAATGTTTTTTGAGAAAGTTCACTAATCATTAGCCTCTTTCTGCTAATGTCTCTACAGAACTAGCTAATACAGTATTAACACTTTAAGCAATCTTTAGCTATTCCAGGAAATCACTCTGTATCTTCTCCTGATATCACCTAGGAATGGGGATCCAGGTTAGACTGGGTGCATTCTAAATATAACTAAAATTTGTTACGTGTCTCACTTTTAACAATATCCACACAATAGAAATTCAAAAGGCCGTGACAATGTCCAACCTTCAAGTCTATCCTCCCTCTTATTCCCATCTGTTGAATTCTTCATAGTGCTTATATGCTAGTAAGAAGAGGGGGGGAGGAAGTAATAAGACAAGTGAATAAAATGATCGATATTCTGGGAGAGACCACAATCTAGTGGAAGAAATAGATGAATAAGAAAGAATTTTCATGCAGTTTAGAAATTGTTATAATTATGATATGCCCATAGTACAGTAGCAATAAGAACAGTAACTATTTCTATCGTGGGCAAGGTGTGAGAAGGGGGTGGATATTTACGTATTTTGGAAACTATGCAACTAGCTACTCCTATCAGGTTTCATTTCTCTGTTGTTCCTGATAATAATTTAACAAATTAAACCTTTTCTCTCATCTATTCTCTTTAATCTTGCCAACTTTCGAGTGCTTCTTCCCTTGGAGGGGTATAAGACTGGAGGTGGAGAAACCAGCTAAGAGATAAGATGACGGTCTGAACTAAGGCAGTAAGGTCAGAGAGGAGACAATTTTAACCGATATTTAGAAGTATAAATTGATGACGGTAAATGGGAATGTGAGAGGTAAAGGTAAGGAAGAGGTCAAGGCTGACTATCATGTTTCTAGCTTTAGCATATTTGGGGACTCACAGATCCCTTTGAGAATTTTATGAAACTTGTAGAGCTTTTCTCCCAAGGAAGGAAAATCGATGTACACAGAACTTCACAAGCAATATAAAAAGGTTCAGATTTCTCTGGTCTGGTAGGCATAGTGGGATCAGTGGTTTGAGTGTATGGAGCTGTTTTGAAATCCTGAAAAATCTTGGTTGATTGAATTTACAAACTCTCATTTAATTAAAAATTATAGAACTAGCCAATAAATCATTTTAAAATATGAATATACATTAAAATGGCTGTTTGCAAATAATATATACTTGGGGTCAATAATTATGACTATGTCAAATTTGAATGAATAAAAAATCCTAGCCATTCTAACATTCTGGTTTACATTTTACACAGAGAGATAAAATATTCTTCTCATACCTAACTAATATTTAATGTTTATTGAATTCCTATTTGCTATTTATTGTAGTCCTAGGTATATTAGATACAACCTCTCAGGAGCACAAAGATTAGTAAGATATAATATAAAGCACACAAATAACTAGAAAATAAAGATCAATATGATAAATATCATACAAGTGTAGCCATCATAGCTGTTTGGGAATGAAGAGACAGAATCACATACCTGTTTAGTGTCTTAACAGTTTTATATAAGGTCTCAAATGGATGTCTGTGGCCATTTTGCCTGTTTTAAATTACAAGTTTTTAGAGGTCAGAGACACTAGATTGCTTCATGTGTCTAATAAATACTTTTGGAAATGGTAGTGAGGTTTTTTTAAATCTCAAATGTAAGATTATTTACATAGAGGTGTGAGATTCAATTAACTTTTATTCTGTATATTCATTCCTTGCCTGGGATGTCTACTCAAGAAATAAGATGTGTGATAGTGTTTAATTAAAAATGCACATAAAATCATTATTAGTATAATTAAAAGAAGTAGAAAGCAAAGAGACTTTCCGTAAAAAAGTAAAATGGATATGTTTATGCAAACAGATCTGTGATGACATTAAGGAAGATATGAGGTATTGAGAAAAATGTATCCCCTCCATTTAATCTATCGCATTGTCAGGCTCTTCCTTCCATATAATAGTACAGACTTGCAACATGATAATTTCTTTTCAATAACCAGCATCTCTGTTTTTTCTCCATCCTGGTACTTATGAAATGAGAACATCAGTTGGCTGAATGACAAGCATGAGGAACTGAAAGCATACAACACTTCTAAATACATACTAAATACTCTTTGTAAACCACGTAAACTTGATTTTCTTCCATGTTTTCTATTTTTACCTTTAAATGAGAATAGTGACATTTTACTCATTTAACAGTTGTTCTTTACAGAAGTAGAATTCAGATGACCATATTAACGGGTCAAGATAAGAAACCAAGTGGTTACTACTGTCTTGATTTCCCAGAATACATGTGAGCTTCACTAGCTTATAATTCCTAAAGAGTGAAGATCTTGTAATACGCATGACTGCATATCATATATATTTATTTTTTATATTTTTACCTCTATAGAAAATAAAATAATAATTAAAAGCATGAAACAATATGGGCTTGAGAGCTTTGTTGTCCCTACAACAATATGTGTCACCCTGGGCTGGTCAAAGAAATACATGTATACTTTTATACCTAATGTGAGGTAAAATTTAGAGGGTTTGGAAGTAGATGTAGAAATGGAAAAGGAAAATCACATTATAAAAACAAAATTGGTATGATTTGACAAGATATTAGATATAATGAGTGAAGCAGAGTCACATTTCAAAAAGCTCTCCCCAATCCCACCCCAGCTCATGTCTACACCTTAGTTCTTTAAGATGTGTAGCAGTCAGGATATACTAGGTTATGTTGTAACAGCAATACCAAAATCTCAGTTCTTTAACACTAAACTAGTTTATTTCTTACTCATGCAAATTCTGCTGCAGGTCCCCATGACTTTTCAGGGCAATATTCTCCCTGTGGTGGCTAAGTATTTCAGGTTGCTTCTTTCTATTTTATGGCACAACCGTTTCAACATGATGCTTTGGGGTCCATTTTGGCAGGTGAAGAGAGCATGACACACTGGCTCTTAAGTGTGTCAGCCCTGAAGTGATACATATCACCACCAGTCACAGTCAATTAACCAGCATTAGTCATGTGGCCCCATCCAATTTTCGAGGCTGGGAAATATAATCTTCTATATGACTAGGTAAGCTCAGAGAAGTGGAAATAATGGTGAGCATTAGTAATGTTTAGCTAGAATATAAGGAATTTGGTGGTTCTAGACCAAGAACTTGAGCGAAATAAGATCTTGGTTTGGCCAAAAAGTTCGTTCGGGTTTTCCGTGCCAGCCTATAGAAAACCCGAACGAACTTTTTGGCCAAACCAATAATTACTTCAAAGGGAAAAAAAGATTAAACAATAGATGAATACAAAAAATGTGTAAGGGGTTTAAAATGCGGGACACTATATGTTAATAATTTGAGGTAATCAACATTATTATGACACAAAATTTTCTAAGGAAAATGTACAGTGATGATAATTTTGAGTTTTGTCACTGAAAGTGCCGTATCAAGTTGAACATGCCCTTAGGCACAATAATCTTTAAGATTCTTTTGTAAATGTCAATCTTCCTGGTAAATGTTTTCTCATGTAAAAATATCAGTATGATTATTTTGACTGTTGCATGATATATTAGCTATATTAGAAATGGAATAGAGCAACTCTTGGATAAACCCTGTAACAATCATCAGATATCAAGAAAGTGAACTTAAACTTTCTGCTCCCTAGTGTCTTCCTCTCAACATTTGTCTCACTATTACAAATCAAAGAATTATGTGAACATCCTCAAATATACTTTCAAATGTTAAATTAACATTCATGGAAGAGGACATTTGCAGAGTATTTTGAGTTACTCAAGCGAAATAATTGCCAATCAACTACATTTTTAAAATTAAAAAGCTAATGAATCTTATGATGCCAGAGCAAAATGAAATATTTGATTCTTTATTTACACTTTTTAATTAAAAATTGTCCACCACTTTAAATATGTAGCTTTCTGTGTACCACCCAACAATATCAATAAAAATAATTCCCTCAACAAAGCTAGTAACTGCACTGTCAAAGATAGGGTAATTGGAGCTAAATAAGAGAACTGTGTTTGTTTTGCTACAATTTAATGAATTGCATCGTATATTCCTTAATGTTACCCTAAAAAATGTGAGATAGAAGTGGAAACACAATACCAATTTAAATTATTTTGGACCTTTTCTACATATACCTTCATATAGGTTTTGTATTTATGATCATTCTCATTTATTCCTCTTTCTTTCTTCTTTTGTTTGCACAAAACAAAACAAATACTGGGCATCATCAACCCATATAGGAGCCTTGAAAGTTTTAGTAGCAAAAAAGGTACCAGCTAAAGGAAGAGAAATAACAGAATAAAAATAATGATAATTCCATTAAAGGAAAAATAATAGAAAAATAGCAGAAAAATAGGATAAATGAAAAAACAAATAATAAGATATATTTAATCTCACATATAGAAATATTTACTTTGGAAATGAATGAGCTCTCTGTTTGAAGGAAAATAATCCCAGATGGAATCAGTGAACTACAGAAAAGAACACAAAGTACCAAAAAAGAACAAATATGTAGTATATAAATTCCATAGACCATTGAAAGTGACAAAATCAACAATGTCTTGCGGGGTTTATAACATACATAGAAGAAAACTATATAACAATAGCACAATGAGTATTGAATGGAGCCAAACTGTTTTAAGTTTCTTGCATTGTTCATTAAGAGGTAATCATTTAAGGTAGGCTATAATAAGTTAAGCATGCATATTGTCATCTCTAGATTAAGCACTAAAACTATTTTAAAAAGTTATATAGCTAAAAAATCTAATAGAGAAGGTAAAATGGAATAAATTAAAGTAATTGAGTAATTTTTTAAAAAGTAGGCAAATTGAAACAAAGGGACTAAGAGTAGATGGGAAATGTACAAAGGAATAGCAAGATGGCAGATGTAAATATAATTATAATAATAATTGCACTGAATATAAATGAGCTAAACACCAACTACCTGAATTTTAAAAATAACTATATGCTGTTTAAAAAAGAAATATTTTAATATAAAGATGAAACAGGTTAAAAGTAAAAAGATGGAGATATTTAATTCCACATATGAAGGACCTTTACAGGAATTGTCTTCCAACTGTAAACAATGTGGGACTTAGGTAAAGTACATGAAAAATCGGTTTTTGACATTTGACCACAGGGAGCACAAACAGTGACCTCTAGAAGAAGGGAAACAAAGGAGTACAGCACTATAATTTCCCTGAGTAACTTCCTGGAGGCAATTTCCAAGTTAAAGTGCAGGGAGCTGAAACCAAAACAGGGCCCTGAAGTCTTGCTGAGTTGAAAAGACTGAGATCAAAACATGGAGGATTGCAAGACAGAATTTCTGAAGCACATTTTAGAAAAGGGAGTTCCACAGAGAGAAAAAGAGAGTTCTCAAGATATACGGAGGGGTTCCCTCAAATCTTTGGCTGAATACTGGTCTAGGCTTGTACGTGTTGGATCTCCATAAGGATGAAGAAACAATCAGTGAAGTGTAGGCTGCACATTTTCTGAAGCTCATACAAAGGCTGGAAGTAGTTTGTGTTCCCACAAGCCAGAGTAGTGAGGCCTCATACACAGCGCATCAGGTAGAGTTCTCAGAAAGTTATTGCCTTAGAGTGGGGATAAATTAGCTCTATATTAAACGTAACCCTGGGTACTCCCTAAAATAGTATACAAATAAGCCTTGAAAATATAAAACTTCCTGACAAATATAACTGCCTGCCAGAATAAAACCCTATGCTCTATAGAGGAATTTAACAAAATCCATAACCAACAATGTAAAAATCACATTTGGTATCCAATTCAAAAAATGCCAGGCATTCAAGAAAAGAAAAAGTATAATCCAAAGAACAATCAATAAAAACAGTGCCAGAAATGAGAGAAATGATAAATGTAGCAGACAAAAAGCCATTGCAAATATGCTTCATATATCCAAGAATGTAGAAGAAAATGTAAACATGAGGAATAAAGAAATGTAAGATTTTAAAAAGACCAAAATGAAACTTTTTTTTTGCAGTACGCGGGCCTCTCACTGCTGTGGCCTCTCCCGTTGCGGAGCACAGGCTCCAGACGCGCAGGCCCAGCGGCCATGGCTCACGGGCCCAGCCGCTCCGCAGCATGCGGGATCCTCCCGGACTGGGGCACGAACACACGTCCCCCGCATCGGCAGGCGGACTCTCAACCACTGCGCCACCAGGGAAGCCCCAAGATTCTGTATTTTTAAACAAACTGTAGAAATTACAATGCTGATGACTATCTACCCCTGAAAAGCCAGGCAGTCTAATATCCTCATCATTTGTACTTATTCAAGTTAAAGAGAATATTTTACATAGAAATATTTTCTTGTCACCAATGAAGAGGTACAGAGACATAATTAAAAGCTGAACAACTACATTTTATCACAGCTACCCAATGTGGCCATTTCTGTAAGCTTCTCCAGAATTACGGAAGATCTGAAACACGTATAAATGCGCGCACACACACACACACACACACACACACAGAATTTTTCAGTCGGTCTGTTGAGAAGTGAAATGCTTTGGGATTAGAGGGAGATGAAAATTCAAAGGAAGGTAACATTGCAATATCTCAGGCAACTTGTTCATGCATTTGATAAGACTGATGTCTTGCGGAAGCTGAGAATAGGACTACTGTATAACTTGATTACTCAAACTGATTCGTGGATTGAGCAATGTTGCCAGGGCACATACTTTTCTGTGTGATGCTTATTAGATATTCCAAAATCCATTCCACTTGTGAAGCAGAAGCCACACTTTACTGTTCTTTCTGAATAGATAAAAATTACTAATGTCAGTGGTTGAGTTGGTATATTTGAATAATGATCACACCAAGAGGTTTGAGGTACATCAGTTTATTATGATAGTATCATCTTCATGACCATGCTGTGATGTGTAAAACAACAGAGAAGACAGTCTCATATATTTGAAAGCCATGGTAAGAGGGAACATGGCATAGTCACCAAATCTCAGAGCATGCAACTCAGCCCTTTTTTACTTCCTCAGACACTTGGGTTTTAGAAGACATGGGTTTAAGTTATTATAGGACCTAAGTTTTTCACTAAGATTCTAATTCTAAATTTGTATACCTTTATGCTGCACACTAGATAAATTAATAACAAAGCAATCAGTTCAAGCCTCCCAATTTGTTCAAAGCAGTGGTTATCAACCACAAATTAGCTAGCTGTGCTTGGGAACAATGATTGATCATCAAGGTCAGAAAAGAGAACTGACATTAATATGACAAGATGGTCACACAAGTGAACAACAGCACATGTGTGGTTGAGAGTCAAAGCAGTAATTCCTACTTAGGAGGCTTTCTCTTCCAAAGGGGACAATAACATGCAAATAAGTAACAAACCTGCATAGCTCACAAATCATGGGTTGTGTTGATTATGGGCACAAAACTTCCACAAAAGTAAACAAAAGCTTTTTAGAAGTAACAAGACCTCTGCAATATTTTGCAATGTCCCTGGACTGACCATAAAAGCTTGCAACTACAGAGGAAGTGATTTGGGTTGTTGGTATAGCAATCTTTTATTGAGTGCCTAATCATATTTTAGGCAGTGAATATGTTAGCACACTGACTCCAGGGAAGTGGATTTGATTAATTCTGGTTTGGCAAATCTGAGAGAGCTTTAGAAAGGAGTTGACATTTGTGCTGAGCCTTGAAGTATAGGCAGGGATTTCAGGGAGTGGTTTCCCAAGCAAATGGCATATCTTTAAAAAAGACAGAGTTGGGAAACACTGAGCATGTTCAGGAGAGGGGTGTGACCAGAGCTGTGTCTTCAAGGGTTAACTTTGAAGGAATATGAAGGGTAGAGGAAGAAATTAAAGACCATGAAACTACTTTTTTTAGGTATTAAACATTTTAAACAGTCTACAATATTTTCATTGAGCTTTTACTATACCTACAGATGATAGATTCATATTATGTCAAGAAGAGGGGATTTTAGCATTCCTATAATCTTGAGACTGATCTATTAATGGTCATAGAGAATTAGTATAATCTTTTTCTACAAAATTTTCTTTGATGTCATGTCACAAGACTAACAAACGTTTGCTGGGCCATGCAGAGACAATGGAACATAGGGGGATTTTAACAGACTTTGCTAGGCTCCTCCTTGTCTACCATACCTAGTTCATAGTATAGTTACCTACGGTGATAGCTCCCTTTCTGGAACAGGTCCTCTATCTACGTTCTTTGAGGCAGTTAGGGGGAAGGTCAAAGGTTCTTCCTGAGTATTTTGGGCCTTGACTGTTTTCAGCTCAAAATAATCCACATGCCAAAGAGACATTTTGGGGTGGCAAATTTTGCTCCCCTACATGGGCATAGGAAACTGAGCAGGTATTTTTCAGAAAAGAAAGGGATATGATTTATCTTATACTACCTAATAAAAACCAAATTAATAAAATGAATGTATCCAGGCTGGTGGAACAATGTATTGAACAATAATGTTATCAAGCTTGGTCAAATCTGCATGGGTGGTTTATAGCTGTGGTTTCCAAGCTACAGGCAACTATGCCCTATTATTCATTGCTGAATGCTACACCTCAAGAGTATCTTTAAACAGTACCTTCTGCACTACCTTTCACATTATCTTCTGTAGACTGTAGTAAGTGCTAGGATTCATGTAAGTAGGAAACCTATGGAGGTAGCCAATGGAACAGAGTCAGTTTGTTTGCCGGTCCTGCCCCTAATGTTTGTGAGGCCCAGGGTAAAAGTAAAGGTGGAAGTACATATAACATATACCTAGATATTTAAACTATATAAATCAAGATACTAAAATATCAAATATTAAATAAAATATGTTGTACTCCCCTATGTTGACAAATACACCTGCATAAAGATCTGGAAGAACAGGCTCAAAGAGAATTTTTGGACTCCTTGGAGTTCCGTGTAAGAATGCGCCAGTGTGGGTGAACAATTTCCATGTTCATCTTCCCACCACCAGCTATATCCAGCACTTGAGGGTCCTCACACGTGAGAGTCTAAATATACAAACAGACAATGGCCAGACCGTACATGGCAGTAGAACACTAATCCGCAGCCTCTGCAGCAGTCAGCCCAGAATGGTCAGTACTTGATTAATAACTGCCAGCTTCCCTAAGTTTTGTCTCCACTTCCTATTCAGGACCAGTTAGAGAAAGCCAAATATGCTCCCCAAGCCAATCACATTGGATGCCCTGCTTCTAATTAACACATCTAACACTTTCTCATACCAATAAGCTCCCATCAGAGCACACCTGAAATCTTCTTTTTTTTCAGAGATAAAGCACTGCCACTTCTTTGCCTGTCTTTGAGTTACTGCCAAACATTAGTGAAGGTAGGTGATGCCCTTGCTATACAGCAGGTGCTGAATAAATAGCCTCCGTTCTCACTTGAGTTAACTTCATTTATTTTCACATGTGTGTATGAGTGAGGACACTCCAGCCTGCAAAACAAAGCTTCACCTATACCTCCCACAAACAGTGGCCTTGTAGCCACTGCTTGGGACTCAGAAAGACCCGAGGAAAGAGGCCTGGTTAGATTATGAAAGTGGATTGAGTACCGTTGGAGCAAGGAATTCTAGGGTCTTGAGTAACCTGAACAGTCTAGAAAGAGACGGCACATATTCCAAGTGAATACACAGTTGGTTCTGCAGACCACCCACCCCATGGAAAGAGTAGCGCCAGGGCAGGGTCCTGAATCCAGGGCAGGGGGCTCCTTTTGCCTAAGTCTAAGGATGATACTGGCATAATACCAACTATTTTGAGCCAAGGTCTCAACTTGAAATCTATCTAAATTTTAAAAAATATGACTCCTCCCAAATAGGAGTTAGAAAACCTCCTTAGTGCTTTCTTGGTGTCCTGTGCTACTCTCTATTCACAGCATTTACACTCTTTTGTAAATTGCATTTGCTTGCCTTATATACCTTTAAGGCAGGCATCTTATTCATCTGTGTGCCCTGAGGGCTAACACAGAGTCAGAATTCAATTAATTATTACTTGTTCACGAAAAATGATCAACTATACGTAAAAGCACAACAATTTTTCCTCTCATAATTCAAAGAATGAGATGGCTAAATATTTATTTGGCTTTACTAGATTCAAAGTCTTACTCCCTATGTTGGAGAGAAACTGGCAATTTTAAATGACTCCTTTACTGCCATAAATTCTAATATTCAAAGCTTGTTGCAAAATATGTCTGTGTTTTGAGCGGGAAAATGTTTTCCACTGTTTTTCTCTGGCTGGAGAGTTAGGGGAAAGTCTGAGAATTCTGAAAGGGGTGACATAATCACATTCTGAGGACTTTTTACTTTAGCTGTAGGTTTTAAATTGCATTTTTATATTGTAAGGCACCTAGGGAAGAATTGGCCTGATAGATGCAATATAAGTGACAAATATTTTAAAAAAACAGCTCTGGAGCCTGATAACAGGATTTCTACTATTTTGTTGTTGTTTGGTTTTGTGTTGTTTTGTTGTTTTTCTCATTGTTTTCAGTAGGGATTATCTTCAGGACAATTTAAATCTAATTTTTATTGAGGCACTAAGTACACCAAAGCTCTTCTGCAAACCAATTGATTAAAAGTTAATTTTACATTTTCCTAGAAAGTAGGGCAGATGCCTCCTAAGAAATAGCAGCAGGCTTTCACTTTAATCACCTGTGAGCACTTCCCATGGCTCCATTTGGAATTTTATGGAGAATTACAAAAGTCCTGGCAATGATATTCCCATGGCCATAGAGAAAAATGAAACCACCCTTGCCAATTTTGAATCTTGGCTGGAGCTAAGACATTAGCATTTGGAATCAACGGTATAGCATGAAGGAGAAAAAAAATGCCTGATAAGCAGCTTCCCATTATTCCAGAATCATTGTGAACAGAAAATACAGAAAATTCCATGTGAATGGATTGGAATGTTCTTGCAGAAATAATGTTTCTGTGGGTTATTTCCTCTTTCAAAAGGTGTAAAAAATGTACCTGGACCTTGCTGATTAGGAAAGAACTTCCACAGAAAGAAAAAAACACCTCTTTTATGCTCTGTAAAATATGCATGCTAGGTCTTCATTTATTTTGAAAAATAAATCTTCTCCTGTTAACTGGTAAAGAAACATGGATTGCCTCCTTTATTGAACTCCCTGAATTGAAAGCAAGCCCAACTATCTACAGCTATAATATACAGCCTCAAATGGTCATTCAGTGTAAAGGATAATTGTAGCTTCATAAAATAGTTATTTGCTAAGTTGTATACTAAGAGATCATAGAAATGCTTACTAAAAGGAAAAGATTTCTTCATCTCTCTCTTCCCCAGTAACTCACCCTTCCTATAGATGAAATATCTGTCACTAAGAGAATATGTAATTTCCTTAGCATTGAATTTCCAGACTTTAGCCCTCCATGGGATTGCTCGATTCTTCTTGAAAGCAGGTGAAAATATTCATTGTAATAGAAAAAACTTCCTCAATAACTGCAAAAAAAATAATTGCAAATGATGTTTAAGAGAAGGGAACCATGTTCGCCCACTGATTTGCTGAAAAATTGCAAGACTTTAATAAACAGATCTGGCTTTTTGGGCTAACACTGATGCCATATAACTATGTGAACCTGGGAAAAATCATGTACTTTCTGTTTCTCAGTTTCTCTATTTTTGAAACCTTGACAATACAAAGTTGTCAAGGTTTCAAAAAATTTAGAGTGTAGTTATAAGGAGACATGAAATAAAATTATTATTGTTGTTTGCCTTCCTCTCAAGAAAACACTATGCAAATCCAAAGAATCAGTAGAATATAAAGAATGACGCACTGAATCAAACCGAGAATCTCTGTAATAAATCTCTACAGTTCCAAAGAGGCATGCTTTTCCTATACAGCCAGATAAGAACACCAACACGTGTTATCCTAAATATCATTATTTTTCCATTAATAGCTTATAATGAATCTATCATTTGATATTCTTTCTAAACAATCTTGAATTTATTTCCTTTCTTTTTTTCTTCCTTCTTTCCTTCTTTTCTTCTTTCCTTCCTTCCTCCCTCCTTCCCTCCCTCCCTTCCTTCCTTCCTTCTATTCTTTTGCTGTTCCTATATCCTTTCCTTCCAACACTTACTGAGGACCCAGTATTATTCGAGGCAATAGAAAAATACAGAGGAGAAAACAATGGAATTCTAGAAGGCTTAAAGAAAATGAAATATGTTACAATAGGAAGCTACAAGTATTTTCACTTGACTGTATCTAAGGGTATAAAAGGAAAAGTGATAAGAAATGAAGCTGGAGAAATAGGCAGGGGCAGATCAAGGAGGACCTTACGTACTCTCTACAGGGGTTTCTATTTTATCCTATAGGTGACATAGAGCTAGGGAAGAATTTAATATTTTTGAACATTTTTATTCTGTCAACTGTGAGGGGAAAGGTAAGGTGAGTAAAAACCTTTGGTAGGAAAATCAGTTATGAGAGTGTTTCAAGAACACTGTTGAAAGATGCTAAGAGTGTGAAACCGAGATTGCTGCACTGGAGATGGTGAAGAGGGGTCAGAGTTGAGATACATAGAAGGAAGAACAGAAGGGATGGATTGACTGTACGTAGGAAGTGAGAAAAAGGGAGAATTAGGATGATTATAAGGAGAAGGTGCAGTTTGGGGAGACAACGAATTCACTTTTAGACATGTGTAATTTGATTGTGAGCCCTTTGTAAGGAGAGAGCCTGTAAAAAGATAACATCTCAGTGCTTTTACATAGGCTGTTTCCTCACCCTGAAAATTATTATTATTATTATTTTTTGGCCATGCCACGCGGCCTGTGGGATCTTAGTTCCCTGACCAGGGGTTGAACCCATACCCCCTGCAGTGGGAGTGCAGAGTCTTACCACTGGACCACCAGGGAAGTCCCCTGAACATTAATTCTTAATTTCTTGGTTTGGTTAATTCTTCTTTATCTTTTAGGTCTTACCTCAAATATTATTGCTCAAAGGGGTTAAGTGCTCATTTATTTGCTATCATAGCATTCTGTAATTTTCACTCCTAGAACTCCTAATTCTTCATTTATATTTATCTGTATCAATATTTAGCATTCATCTCTTCCAGGAAATGGTAGAATCCATGAGAACAAAGGTAATGCATCTGTATTCTTTTCTGCTATATCCCCAGAGCATAAAACAGTGCCTGATGAAGATAAATGATTCTTTTTGTTTTGTTTTTTACTTTTTTATTTTTATTTTTTAAACATCTTTATTAGAGAATAATTGCTTTACAATGGTGTGATAAATGATTCTTAAATGACTAAGTCTGAGCTTGGCTTTAGGGGAGAGCTCTGCCTAAAGGTGGAGTTGTACAAGGTATTAATATAATTACTGATAGGAAGTTGACCAAACAAAGCCATGAGGGTGGATGGAATTGCCTAAATATTATGCATAGAATGGCACAAGCATACAGTATGAAGGAAATTAGAAAGTAAGTTCCATGAGACAGGAACATTGACTTGTTCACTTCTGTATCTACAGAGCTTACAACAGGATCTGGGATATATAGAGCAGTCACATATTTGTTGAATGAAAGAATGAAAACATGAATGAAACACATCTATATTTAAAGGCCTGAGAGCTCTTCACATATGTGGACTTAGTTATGATGCTTCCCTTACATCTCCTTTCTCTGTGCAAAAATTCCCAGGTTTCCTCTACCACCCCTCCCATATAGTTTACAGACCTTTTACTTCCTCATTCCCTGTCCTGTCAAAAGACCATGTCACTCTTAAAAGGCATTTCTCCAACAAGTGAACCCAACATTCACAATGTGGCCTGACCAGTGGAAGAAAATAAACTCCTTTATTGTGGACCTTACACCTAGGTGAATGCAGACTAGTTCACAATTTTCATAGCAACAACACATCTCTCACATTCACTCTTCGTCAACAGAAGCATCTGTTTTACATAAACAGCTCTTAAGGAGTTTTATCCTTCTCCTATACTTTGCAGTAAATTTTTACTATATAGTAGAATTCATCACTGTAGTTTTGATTTCTCATTTCAGCCTGTCAAATTTTTTTCTATTAAATCTTGGTTCTTTATTAGTATTCTGTCAAGCTATGTCATCCACAAATTTGATAAGCTTATCTATGTTCTTTGTCTTAATTAAGTCTTTTGATAAAAATGGAAATGATTAAGTTCAATATCCAAGCGCTATAATTCTCCACTAGGGACAAACCCTCCAGATACAGATCCCATCTATGAACCAATACTCTTCATGTATATTATGAAGTATCCGAACTCACATCTCTTTAACTCCACATTTCTCTGCATTGTAATTCCATTCAATTTCTATGTAATAAACAACTATTATTTGCAAAACAATATGATGGCCAGGATATTATACCAGGATAGTATGTGAATTTTTCTTCAAAATGTGGCTGAAATCCTGATTCATTATGTCTATGGAATCTTCTTAATCTACAAACCTAAAAATAATGGCATATTTAGTTGCACTTACATCATAAGACCCTAAACCCTATCACTTGAAAATCTTGGATATTCAGTTAAGTATTGCTATCGACATAGGCCACATATACATATAGCATGTGCTCTGAGGAGAGAGCACATACAATATAATAAAGCTTAATTGACTGAGGTATATTTCACCTTTTTTTTTTCCCATGTCAGGATCATGACACTCTGGTGAAGTAGTTAAAAAAAAAAAAAGTCAGTAGGGCTCAGAAAGGAAAGTAAAAGAATAAAGATGAACAATCACCTACTGTATCGTGTTGTCTAGGATCTGCCCTGAGTAACACAGAGTCAAACCAAAAGGACGGCCATCGAGGAGAAGTCCTTTGTTGAAAATAGACCTCTAAATTTAATAGAGTCCATTAGAGTATCTGGTTAGATTTATCTCAAAGGATGGATATTTCAGAAAGTTCCTCTATGTACTGCTTTTCAGAAGAGTAAAGGCTATCCTTTGCAATGTTGGACCTTTTTTTAAAAGAAGCTTTATGGCATGGTCTTAGTTACATATTCTTTTTTTTTTAATGTCACTGAAGCAGTATTACAGGTCTGATTATGAAAGAAAATAATGAATGGTTTTAGAAAGTACTAGGGAATTAGAGGAGAAATGATATTAAAGAGGAAGCTGTCTATTTCAGTAGAGCTTACCACTTCAGTTTAGATATAATGTTTAAAATATTTGTCAATTAGTTGACAATAAAGTAGAATAGAGAATGTTCCAGAACTTCTAGGTAGTGAAAAGAACCAAACTTTATCTTTCTCACCTCCCACCTAAAAAACTTGGTTCAGCCCTTTGCCATTACTAGTTTTATGATGAAAACAGAAACCAAAACTGTTGTAGAAGCAGAAAACTTACTTTTATGCTTGAATGATCATCTCGAATGATTATGCAAATAAAATGACAAATCTGCCATTTTTATTACTCTAGCTGTACCTTGAATCTGCAGGATTGTTTCTCAGATGAGAGTTTAATGGCAACTCAGGTTACACCCACTTTCCTTGTAGCATGTAAGAAGGAGTCCTGTATTGGGAAGTGTGAAACCTAGGTTCTACCTCCTCAGGTCATAAGGTCATGACTCTGAAGATGATTAAGCCAAGACCTCAACAGAGATCATTCTTCACGTAGCTGAATGCAAGAAAGGGCCTCCACCCAAGAACTCTAAAGACTTTCAATATCTATGTCGAAAATACCTTTGACACATAGGTCTAACTTACTCTTTTAAAATGAAACAAACAAACAATTATTATAAGAAGTGTTCTATTGAAACTATGTGTGAAACAATACTAAGATTTAGTACTTACATGTAGTGTTTAGTATGTCAAGCACTGCACATATGTTAGCTCTTCTAATTATCACAATAGTTTTATAATCATTCTCATATCACAGACAAGGAATGTGAGACATAGAAAAGTTATTCAACTTTCCTAGGATCACATAGTCTGTAAGTGTCCGAGTCAGGCTATAAATCAAGGCAAGACTTTAGACCCCATGTTCTAAAACTACTAAACTATATTGCCTCTTAATGTGGGACTTAGAAAAAGATTAGGCTTCATTAAAATCAACCACTAAAATACTGTCAACTATTAAATAAGTTGTAACACAATTGCTGATGGGAGGAGAATTGGAACTTTCTACAGTAGGTAGTAGTCACAGGAAAACTGGTTTTTTGTGTTGTTTTCTGTTCTGACAGTGGAAAATATATATGTGTTTACCTTGGCTTCATTCATATATACAATGTCACTTGGCTTCTTTCTATATATAGGCCATGCCACTGAAGATGTTTTCTATGTATAGAAGGAAGCCAAGTGATATTGTAAAATCTGATTGGAGAAGGCCAGGTTGAGCTAACCAAGTTCTTGACTGTGTAAAGAGAAGGCAGCAACTCAATTAATATAAAAGAAAGAATGTTAGGACTGATGCATATGTGTGACTGTGGAGAAACATTTTCAAAATTGGATAATTTCCTCAGAATATCTAATTGATAATAGTTTTATTTTCAGAAGGACCATGTCTGTGCATAGGCACTCTCTTTCTTTGAAATTTGTTATGTATCTGTGCCTATCCACTCTTTAAATTTAAATATATTTGACATATAACATTGTGTAAGCCTAAAGTGTACAACATGTTGATTTGATACATTTATATACTGCAGTATGATTGCCATTGTAGTGTTGGCTAACACCTCTATTATGTTACATAATTATCATTTCTTTTTTGTGGTGGGAATAATTAAGATCTAGTCTCTTAGCAAGTTTGATATTTATAATACAATATGCATTGTTGCCTATAATCACTGTGCTGTGTATTAGATCTCCAGAACTTATTTATCTACTAGTTGCAGTTTTGTACCCTTAAACATCCTTCTCATCCCCCCAACCCCAGACCCTGGTAACTACATTCTACTCTCTGTTTTTAC
This sequence comes from Lagenorhynchus albirostris, assembly GCF_949774975.1. Classification (NCBI taxonomy): domain Eukaryota; kingdom Metazoa; phylum Chordata; class Mammalia; order Artiodactyla; family Delphinidae; genus Lagenorhynchus; species Lagenorhynchus albirostris. Next base: position 23,544,022 of record NC_083116.1, read on the forward strand.
AAGTTTGGTTTTTTAAAGATTCTACATACAAGTGAGATCATATAAAATTTGTCTTTTTCTGACATCTCACGTCTTATTAAGCATAGTTATAGGTCTCAGAGAAAAAGTCTAATTGGTAAGACTAAATTTCAAATCTCTGAGAAATTAGTTTCTATTCAAACTCCTAACTGGCAGCAATTTCCAGACCTGTGGTCATAGTGTTCAAAGATGAAAGAATCATCTTCTAGGGGGCATAGAGTGCAAAACCCACCCATTTCAATAACAACAAATATCACACTATTGTGTTAACACCACTGCTACTTTATATTCCCCTTTAATCATTATCCACAAGGATGAGTCAATCTACTGCAACAGGATATGACTAACCAAAGTTTCAAAGCCTATGAAACACTGACAAATCTGAATGGATTTGAAATCTTTCATTTTAGTTTCAGGTTAATTATTTTCTTCTGCTACTGTCCCCATTCAGCTTCTTTCTAGCATTATTTAGATAATTAGTGCCTCTCTCCTTTTAATAATAGTTTTTCAATAGGCATTGTTGAGATTCATTTCAAAGGTACTTTGAAAACCATACTTTACTGTATTGATTGAAAGTGAAATATTAATGTTGATAAAATGACTTATTTAACTATTGTTCTGTTTTTACTTTTATATAAATGAAGGGTATGGACAGTGAGCAAAACATTTAACTTGAGGATGGTCATTTAATGCACATTCTATTAATACATCAATAAAAAAGCCAGACTGGCTAGTTGTACTCCTACACACACACACACACACACACACACACACACACACAAACACAACAAACAAAATAATTTAGCAAAAGAAGAAAAAGGAAAAAAATAACCATAGAAGACTACAGTTCATCACTGATTACCTAAACTGTGTACTTAACAAAGTAATGCCTCAAAAGTAATTTAAAGGACATCTTCATAGACAGATAAAATCATTCCGATATAGGATAAAGAAAGAAACAAAATTAATTAACAAGTTGCAAACTTTAGTTGACAGATCCTCTCAGTTTTATTTTCTATTATAGATAAATAGTATCCTAACAAAGAGAATCACTTTCTTCCCAGGTTACGAAAGTAGACCTAGGAGGTTGAGGACCTTCAAAATAACAATTGAATTTAAACCCCATTTCCTGTTACTATATTGATAATACTCAGGGGAAAGTTAATATTTAAGCTAAAATCATTGATTGGCTTATATATTCCAATTCAGAGACAAAACATAAAATTTTCACGAGTACATATTCTATCTAATTCTATCTAAGTTTCAAATTGTGATGGACAGTGCCTAGAAGTTCCAGAAATATTTGACCTAAATTTTATTTGTCTTTATTTGTCTTAATGAATTTACCACTTAATAGAAAATGCACACTCTAATATGTAACACAGCACATTTTAACTTCTTGCTGAGACCCCTATCCCATTAACTCATGCTATCAAATTACCACATTTTTCTGTAGACCTGGGAATAAAACAGCTCCTGACATTTCTAGAACATACTTGAGAATCTTTTAGGTGTGCCATTGATTAAGTTTACAGGGCTAAACTGGTCTTTAAAAAATACCCAATCCATGATTATGAAAGTAAATTGTATAGGCCAATCTGACTATAGTGTATCCAAACCACACTCAGTTAAATGCCCAGCAAGGCATAGAAACATCTGCTCAGCACATTTTATTCATTAGTAATTTCTGTAGTCAAAAAGGAAAAAAACAAAAAAAAAAAACAAAAAAAAAAAAGGAAAAAAACTATGACATCGTATTGGTTTTAGTACTTATTGAAAACGTTATTGCTTTCTTGTCCAATTTAAATACTTATGACAAGAAATCAAATCAGTTGAAATTGATGCTTAAGACTGCAAGGCAAGTTGTTTTTAAAAAAAAGCTGTTATCATTTCATCTTCTTAGATGAGTAAATCAGAATTTTCTGTTTTTAACCAAAACAGAGACAGAGGTAAATTAGATGCTGAGGCATGAAAACAGCCTAATTGTTCTCACCAAATGTATTTATAATTAATGTTATAATAATTATATGCTAATATATGTATATGTCTTTACATTTTCTTTATATTTATGTTCTTAACTATATATATATATATATATTTATTTATTTATTTATTTATTTTGTGGATCATTGTAACATTTAATTTGAAAAGAAGTTCCACTGCCAAGCATTTGTAAAGCCCTTCCTTTAATAAAAATAAAACTGGAATTAAAATTTATTTATCAGATGCTAAGAAGAAGGAGCAATAGCAACAACATATTTCAGTCTCTCCATACACTCTACAAAAAGAGAACTAGATAACAGAACTAAATACCTATGAACCACACTTACAACAGAATATAAGCAGGTGATAAAAATTAGCTGATACCATATCTGTATGGTATCAAGAAAGCAATAAGGGTGGTATCCAATGAACTTGAGAATGGAGAATCTGAAATAGCTGAGAAATAGTTAAGAGATATTCACTAGAAAGTACAGTGGGCCAATATGATAACAGCAGCTGAAAATGGAAGGGATTTTTTCCCTCTCCAATAGCAGATGAATGTAAGAAGCCCATAGTAAGAAGAATTGAAGCAGCTATATTAGTCTAACTCCTATGAACATTCACATATGCCCCACTCTAGAACACTCTAGCTCACGTCTAGAACAGACCCTATGGTGAGGAGAAACTTTGGGAGTAGAATAAAAATTGAGCAAGATAGGAACAATAGAGAAAGAGAAGCTATTCAAGGTGGGGGAAGAAAATAGAGCTAGGAAATCTCAGACAGCAAACAGTAATGTTTTGGAACACTATAAAAAAAACAACAGGAGAAGGAAACCTGTTAAATTTATAAGAACTTTCCTAAATCCTGCCTGTTTAAAAAAAAAAAAACCAAGAACACTAACTACAAATAAAAGTAAGCAAGAGAAAATTATCAAAATCATTTCTGAAATGAAACTATATTCACAAGTTGCACAAGAGTGAATAAATAAAACAGTTAATTTCTTAAGAAAAACAAAAGAAAAAAAGTAAATTTTTAAAATAAAGGTTTGAAAGAAAGTAAAAAATAATAAAAATAGAGAGAATGGACATACTGATATTATCCTTGATAAAGAAAAGCAAAGTAAGGAAACAGAACCAAAACTAAAACAACCTAATTCGATCAAATGTCCCTCAAAAAATTTAAAAAAGATTTGAAACTGCAAAATGAAAGAGCATACTATGTACATGAGAATACTGACACAGAACTACAAACACCATGATATATTTTATTAAAATTATAGGATTTTAAAGAAAATAATATCCTTTTTGCAACTAGAAAGAAAAGCACTTATAAAGGAAGGAAAATTAAATTACCATCAGACTTTTTTGACAGCAATGATTTATGCCAGATGAAACCAGTAACATTTTAAAATACTCAAGGAAAGAAATGTGTGCAAATGGTTTTTATATTCAGCAAAACTAACTTTCAGCTTTAAAGTGCATAAGGTTTTAGCAAAATACAAGAATTCAGCTAGTATTGTGCCCATGAATCCTTCCTGAGGAATCTAATAGCGAACAAGCTTCACACACAAAATGACCAGAGAGACCTTAATATAAGAATAGCTTGTAAGCATTAAATATTTAGTTACCTGCAGAATTAAGGGTAAATGAGGTACTAAGAGGGAGAGAGGATATTATGTGATGGCTGTATGTTTTGACAATAAAGATACAATACAACCGTTTTAAAAATAGATGAAAAATAGAGTACATGTAAAAATATTTTAGGGCTTCCCTGGTGGCGCAGTGGTTGAGAGTCCGCCTGCCAATGCAGGGGACACGGGTTCGTGCCCCGGTCCGGGAAGATCCCACATGCTGCGGAGCGGCTGGGCCCGTGAGCCATGGCCGCTGAGCCTGCGCGTCCGGAGCCTGTGCTCCGCAACGGGAGAGGCCACAGCAGTGAGAGGCTCGCGTACCGCAAAAAAAAAAAAAAAAAAAAAAAAAAAAAAACTTAACATTTCAGTAATCATATTGGAGGTAATAATAGTATTGTTATTCTGAGATTAATATGTATGGAATTAGAGATTTTAAAAGTGAGTAGTTATACCATATTCTAATTTGGTCATCCCCATGCTATGTCCTTAAGGAGCAGAATTTTCAGTGTAGAAGAAAGGAGATATAAATTTTACAGAAAGGAAGTTAATTAAAACTCTGTAAACTTGAATGTAAATAGGATATATATATATATATATACACACATTATATATATATATTAATATACATTCTCCTTAAGAATCCATATTGATTCTCCTATCACATTCATGGATACAGATGTATACATGCTAAGAATCTTCAAAGTGGCCAAGATGGGAGAGTAGGAAAACCCTGAACTCACCTCCTCCCATGGGCACACCAAAATTATAATTAATTACAGAGTAACTATCAATGAGAATTACCTAAAGACTAGCACAAAAGCTCTTCTACAACTAAAGACATAAAGAAGGAACCACAGTGAGATGGTTGGTGGGGCAGAGATGCAGTATAATCAAGACCCATACTCCTGGGTGGGTGGCTGACAAACTGCAGGATGATTACAGTTGCAGAGGTTCCCCCCAAGAAGCAAGGGGTCCAAGCCCCACATCGGGCTCCCCAGCCTAGGCATCCTGCACCAAGTAGACGAGCCCCCAGAATGTTTGGCTTTGAAGGCCAGTGGGGCTTACTTTCAGGACAGACAGAGGGCTGTAGGAAATAGAGACTCCACTCTTAAAGGGGACATACAAATTCTCATATGCTCCGGGGTTGAGGGCAGAAGCAGTAATTTGAAAGAAGCCTGGGTCAGACCCACTGGCTGATCTTGGCAAGCCACCCAGAGAGGCAGGAGGCATTTGGGACTCACCCTGGGGACACAGATGATGGCAGCAGCCTTTTGGGGAACTCATCCTACCAGGAGGACGCTGGGGCTGGCAAGTACCATTTTAGAATCCTCCCTCTAGCTTATTAGTGCCAGACCCAGCCCTGCCCTTCAGATGGTCAGCACCAGTCCTGTGATGTCCCAGGCCAAGCAGCTAGCTGGGTGAGGACACAGCCACACCCACCAGCAGACCGGCTGCTGAAGGACTACCTGAGCCCCCAGTTACCCCAGGGCCTGGCCTAGTACAGCAGAGGGCCCAGGACCTAGCCCTACTCACCAACAGGCCAGCACTAGCCCTAGAACCCAGCCTCACCTGCAAGGGGGTGAGCACCAGCACCAGGACCCCTTGTCCCCCAGCCCCACCCATCTTTGGGCTGACACCAACCCCAGATCCCCAGGGCACTACAGTCAGAGACCTCGGGACACAGCTCCATCTACCAGTGAATTGGTACTACCCCTGGAACCTGGCTTTACCAACCAGGGGTGGCATCAGGCCCGAGACATCCTGAGGCTGCCCACCAGCAGGCTGACACTAGATTCAGGACCCATGGGCACCACAGAAAGAGACCCCAGTACCTGGCTCTGCCCACCAGTGAGGGGGCACAGATATAGAGACTAAAAAAAAAATAGAAAAGATCAATGAAACTAAGACTGGTTCTTTGAAAAGATAAACAAAATTGATAAACCTTTAGCCAGACTCATCAAGGAAAAAAGATTGAGGGCCCAAATAAACAAACTGAAATAGAAGTTACAACCAACACCACAGAAATACAAAGAATCATAAGAGAATACTATGAACAATTATGCACCAATTAAGTGGACAACCTAGAAGAAATGGACAAATTCCTAGAAATGTACAACCTCCCAAGACTGAATCAGGAAGAAATAGAAAATATGAACAGACTAATTAACAGTAATGAACTTGAATCAGTAACCAAAAAGCTACCAACAAACAAAAGTCCAGAACTGGATGACTTCCCAGGTAAATTCTACTAAACATTTAAAGAAGAGTTAATACCTATCCTCCTCAAGCTATCCCAAAAAATTGCAGAGGAAGGAACACTTCTGAACTCATTCTATAAGTCCAGCATCACACTAACACCAAAACCAGACAAAGATGACAAATAAAGAAAATTATAGGCCAATATCACTGAAGAATATAGATGCAAAAATCCTCAAAAAAATATTAGCAAACTTAACAAGATATTAAAAGGATCATACAGCATGAACAAGTGGAATTTATCCCAGGGATGCAAGGATGTTTCAATATCCCCAAATCAATCAACATCATACACCACATTAACAAATTGAAGAATAAAAATCACAAGATCATCTCAATAGATGCAGAAAAAGATTTTGACAAAATTCAACACCCATTTATGATACAAACTCTCAACAAAGTGCATATAGAGGGAACATACCTTAAAATAATAAAGGCCATATATGACAAGCTCACAGCCAACATCATACTTAACAGTGAAAAGCTAAAAGCATTTTCTCTAAGATCAGGAACAAGATAAGGATGCCCACTCTCACCACTTTTATTCAACATAGTACCAGAAGTCCTAGCCACAGTAATCAGACAAGAAAAAGAAATGAAAGGAATCCAAACTGGAAAGGAAGAAGTAAAACTGTCACTAGTAGCAGATATTATACACAGAAAATCCTAAAGACACCACCAAAAAACTCCTGGAAATCATCTATTAATTCAGTAAAGTTGCAGGATACAAAATTAATATACAGAAATCTATGGTGTTACGACCCAGCAATCCCACTACTGGGCATATACCCTGAGAAAACCATAATTCAAAAAGAGTCATGTACCACAGTGTTCATTGCAGCTCTATTTACAATAGCCAGGACATGGAAGCAACCTAAGTGTCCATCGACAGATGAATGGATAAAGAAGATCTGGCACATATATACAATGGAATATTACTCAGCCATAAAAAGAAATGAAACTGAGCTATTTGTAGTGAGGTGGATGGACCTAGGGTCTGTCATACAGAGTGAAGTCAGAAAGAGAAAAACAAATACTGTATGCTAACACATATATATGGAATCTAAAAAAAAAAAAAAAAGAGGTTATGAAGAACATAGGGGCAGGACAGAAATCAAGACGCAGAGGTAGAGAATGGACTTGAGGACATGGGGAGGGGGATGGTCTGGGACAAAGTGAGGGGGTGGCATGGACTTATATATACTACCGGGTGTAGGGTTGATGACTGGTGGGAAGCAGCCACGTGGCGCAGGGAGATCAGCTCAGTGCTTTGTGACTGCCCGGAGGGGTGGGATGGGGAGAGTGGGAAGCAGACGCAGAAGGGAGGAGATATAGGGATGTATGTATGTGTGTGGCTGATTCACTTTGTTATGAAGCAGAGCCTAACACAATTTAACAATTGTAAAGCAATTATACACCAATAAAAATGTTAAAAAAAAACTATGGTGTTTCTCTACACAAAGAACACACTATTAGAAAGAGAAATAAAGAAAATAATCCCATCTGCAATCACATCAAAAAGAATAAAATACCTGGGAATAAATCTAACCAAGTAGGCAAAAGAGCTATACTCAGAAACTACAAGACACTGATAAAAGAAATTGAAGATGACACAAACAAATGGATAGATATACCGTGTTCATGGATTGGAAGAATTAATATTGTTAAAATGACCTATAACCTAAGGCAATCTATAGATTCAATACAATCCCTATCAAAATACCAATGACATTTTTCATAGAAGCAAAATAAATAATTCTAAAGTTTTTATGGAAACACAGAAGACCACACATAGCCAAAACAATATCAAGAAAGAAGTACAAAACTGAAGGTATCATGCTCCCTGACTTCAAACTATACTAGAAAGCTACAGTCATCAAAACTGTATGGTATGGGTACAAAAACAGACATGTAGGTCAATGAAACAGGATAGAGAGTCCAGAAATGAGCCCACGCTTATATGCGCAATTAATCTACAACAAAGGAGGCAAGAATATACAATGGGGAAAAGATAGCCTCTTCAATAAATGGTGTTGGGAGAACTGGACAGCTACATGCAAAAGAATCAAACGGGACTCCTTTCTCACACCATATACAATAATTAATTCAAAGTGGATTAAAAACTTAACTGTAAGACCTGAAACCATAAAATTTCTAAAAAAAAACAGACAGTATCCTCTTTGTCATAGGTCTTAGCAATATTTTTTTGGATATGTCTCCTCAGGCAAGGGAAACAAGATAAAAAATAAACAAATGGGATTACATCAAACTAAAATGATTTTGCACAAGGAAGGAAACTTCAACAAAATGAAAAGGCCACCTACTGAATGGGAGAAGATACTTGCCTACGATATATTCACCTACGGGTTTACATTCAAAATACATAAAGAACTCATACAGCTCAACATCAAAAATACAACAACTCAATTAAAATAAGGGCAGAGGACCTGAATAGACATTTTTCCAAAGAAGATATACAGATGGCCAACATACATGTGAAAAGATGCTCAACATCACTAATCATCAGGGAAATGCAAATTAAAACCCCAATAAGATATCACCTCACACTTGTCAGAATGGCTATTATGAAAAAGACAACAAGTAACAAGTGTTGGTGAGGATGCGAAGAAAATGTAACCCTTGTGCACTGTTGTTGGGAATGTAAATTGGTGCCACCACTATGGAAAACAGTATGGAGAGTCTTCAAAAACTTAAAAATAGAACTACCACACGATCTACCAATTCCACTCCTGGGTATATATCCAAAGAAAATGAAAACACTAATCTGAAAAGATATATGCACCCTAATGTTCATAGTAGCATCATTTACAACAGCCAAGCTATGGAAGCAACCCAAGTGTCCATCAATATACGAGTGGATAAAGAAGATGTGGTATATATATGTAATGGGATATTACTCAACCATAAAAAGGAATGTAATCTTGCCATTTGCAACGACTGAGATGGACCTAGAGCGTATTATGATAAGTGAAATAAGTCATACACAGAAAGACAAATTCTGTATGCACTTATACGTGGAATCTAAAAAACAAATGAACAGACATAAGTAAACAGAAACAGAGTCATAGATACAGAGAACAAACAGGTGGTTGCCAGACAGAAAGGGGGTGAGGGGAAAGGAGAGGAATAGGTGAGGGAGATTAAGAGGCACGAATTTTCAGTTACAAAATAAATGAGTCACAGGTATGAAATGTACCATGTGGGGAATATAGTCAATGATTATGCAATATTTTTGTATGGTGACAGATGCTAACTAGACTGAACCGTGGTGAGCATTTTGAAAAGCATAGAAATATCAAATCACTATGTTGTGTACCAGGAAATAATACAGTGCTGTAAGTCAAGTATACTCCAAAAACAAAAGAAACAACTCATAGAAAAAGGGATCAGATTTGTGGTTACCAGAGGTGGGGCTTGGGGAGAGGGGGAATTTGATGAAGGTAGTCAAAAGGTACAGACTTCCAGTAATAAGATAAATAAGTACTAGGGATGTAACATACAACATGATAAATATAACAAACACTGCTGTGTGTTATATATGCAAGTGGTTAAGAGAGTAAATCCTAAGAGTTCTCATCACAAGGAAATTTTTAAAAATTTCTTTAATATTGTATCTACATGAGATAACAGATGTTCACTGAACTTACTGTGGTCATCATTTCATTATGTAAGTCACATCATTATACTGTACACCCTAAACTTATACAGTGCTGTATGTCAATTATATCTCAATAAAACTAGAAGAAAATAATTTTTTTTTTCAGTACGCGGGCCTCTCACTGTTGTGGCCTCTCCCATTGCGGAGCACAGGCTCCGGACGCGCAGGCTCAGCGGCCATGGCTCACGGGCCCAGCCGCTCCACGGCATGTGGGATCTTCCCGGACCGGGGCACGAACCTGTGTCCCATGCATCGGCAGGCAGACTCTCAACCACTGCGCCACCAGGGAAGCCCAGAAAATAACTTTTAAATAAAGAATCTTCTAGGTTAGTTGACTAAAAGATCTAGGTACAATCCCAACTCAGTAACAACGAGCAAGCCTATTGTCCAGATGGTAGTCTTGAAATACCATTTACCACTACCCAAAACCAGGGCTTCTTGGAGAAATGGCTGATTCCATGTTTAGGTTAAAAAATATATATACAAAATAAGCCTAGAAATTCTTGTAATGACAGTAAGGAAGCTACCAAATATGCGTAGGTCAGATGGACATAGGAACCCACTTGAAAAGACTCCCATTGGCCAAAGAGGGGATAACACAAACTTTGGTAATAATAATACTTACAAAGGGTTGAACCCCATAAAATATGTTTAAATCCATGAGTTATACTGATATATTTTTAAAAAATCAGTCACTTTTAGAAGATGATAGGGAAGCAACTCATTAGCTTAAAAACTGGTAAATAAAGGGAAAGAATCAAGCATTTCCTTTAGGTACCATACCGCTGGGTAAACAAATAGCAAATGACAGGAGTTATCTCTTTAAAAAAGTATCCAAAAGTTGAATAAGAAATAACATTAGACTATTTCTATTTTTCAAACCACAATGAATGAACAGATATAGGCATTAAGTATCAATGACTGCTAACATTACAAAAAGAAAGACAACCAGACATTTTGTGCCTCCTATACTCTTGCCATGCACTATCTATTCACTTGCAAAAGTGATAAACGTCTAAGTCTGATACAATCTCCAGATCCAGCTGCCAATTTACAAGAAAGTCAAAGGACACAGTAACATGATGACTTTACCATGAGTATGCAAAACAAGGCTCTAGTACCTAGAGATGCACACCTGGGTGATAAAATTATTTGAAAACATTAAGAATTGATTGCTCTCTCCTACTGGACTTGAGCAAGGATGATTATCTCTGACTTTGTCAGGCACTTACCCTGCTACAACTAGGAGAGTAGGTATTAGGATGGAACCCAGGTTGAGGATTGCTGAACAGAAAGATGAAAAGAAATTGGGTCTTTGGAGATATGACTGAGAAGGTGGATCTATCAACCATGAAACTACCATTCCTTGAGACTGTATTGGTTCTGAGGGCCAATAAATCTTGACTGGTTAAGCCAAAAAATAAAGAATTGATTGCTAAAATGGAAATAATAAGTCCTTACAAAGCAATAATTACTTTAAAGGTATATGGATTAAATTCTCCAATCCAAAGACATAGAATGGCACTGCCACCCTCAATTATTGCAATAGCCTTCTAATTGAGCTCCTTAGCTAGGACTGTTGGTACCCCTGAAGTCTATATTCTAGACAACAGCCAGAGTGATCCTGTTAAAACACATTTCTTACCATACTTCTACTCAAAACTTTTCAGTGGCTTCCCATCTCTCTCTGAGCTGAAGCTAAATTTGTTACGATGGTTACTCTGCCCTATTTGATCTGGTCCATTTGCCTCTATGATGGTATTTCTTTCCACTCTCCTCCTCTATTTGTTCGATTCAAGCCATATGGTCTTCATGTTATTCATATAATACACCAGACATGTCACAGCCTCTGGATCTCTTACTGTTCCTTCTGCTTGGAATGTTTTTCTCCAGCAATGCTTTTTCCCTCAACTTCTTTTATCAATGTCAACTTTTTCAGTATGATCTCCTTTGTCTGCTCTATTTAAAACTGCAATCAATCTTGAATGTTACCTCTTTCCTATCTTGAATGTAATCTCTCTCAGGGCAGGGATTTTTTGTTCTGTCCTGTGTTATTTACTGTTTGCCACTGGCACCTAAAACACTGCCTGGCACATAGTAGGTACTCAAAAAAGTATTAAACTAATGAATGATACTAATATTTGATAATGAGAGATTGAATATACAAACAGACAACAGCTAGACCATATATAAAAATAAAACTCTGAGCTACAACCTCTGTAGCAGTTAATTCAGAAAGATCATGACTTGGTCAGTGATGGCCAGCTTTCCTAATTTTGCCTTCTTTCAATTCAGGACCAACCAAAGAGCAAAATGTGTACCCCAAACCAATCACATAGGATGCTCCACTTCTGGAAAGCACATATGCAGCTGCCTGATACCAACGGTCTCCAATCACAGCATAAATGAAGCATTCTCCTTTTTTCACTATAGTTTTCCTACTTCTTATCTGCCTTTGAGTCTCTGGCAAAGCTAAGGTATGGTGACTGACTCTCTTGCTGAAGAAGCTCTGAATAAATGTATTTTATTTATTCTCATTTGGTTTGTCTCTATTTCCACAATAATGGCGATAGATAGTTTCTCACCATTATGTTAAGCATAAAGAAAAACATATTTTAAAACATCAATTTAAAAAATCTGTAATATACAATCTAATAGAGGCAGTGTGCTTGCCCTGCCAAAACAAGCACCTTACCTCCCCTTTGAGACAGGGTGCTTCTCCTTAAACCACTCCTATACAGAAAGTCTGGAGTTACTACTCTAGCTTTCTCTAGAGAGACATTTTATTCCCAAAGACAGTACTTTGTGAAAAGGAGACCACCTGATGTCAAGTTGAGAACAAATTTGAGGTGCTGAGCAGCTAACTAGGCTCAATCACATGCTAAGTGTCTTCTTCCATTCCACCAAATTTATACCATGTGGTTAAAGTATATGTTTTAGTTGAATTAAAAATCACTACATGACATGTACATTTGGTGTTGCTATAAGTTAATTATAGCTATAAAGGTTGATACAGGCAAAAACCGATCTTGTCTTACCCGCAATACTCTAAAATCCATGAGGGACAGGATCCCTATCTGATTAGTTGCGTACTATGCACATAGTAGGTACATAATAAATATACCTTTAATAAACGATTAACAAATTAACACATTTTCTCTATATGAAAAGAACTACTACATGAAGTAATTAAAAGTGCATTCGGTGGAATTTTTTTTTATAACTAAGTTCTACAAATTGTATTCAAATAAATATAATTACCAGGAAGGTGATCAAACTTATTCTGATATCTAAAATTTGGCCCATTTGGAAAATTCAATAAGACCTGAGAAATTTTTGTCTGAAAGAAATTCTTACAGCCCAGATAAACAGAGCTAAAACTCTTCACAGCAAATGCACTGTATAGGGTCATTATCCATGCAAAGTCTACTCTTATACTGTTAAGTTTTAAATAATTATGCTAGGCCCAAGATGGAGTTACTCATGCTAAGCCACCCCCTGCCCCGCTCCACGGAGTGACAAGTCAAAACTTAGCTTCCTTTTCTTGAGCATGCTGACTCTAAATGTAACTTAAATTGACCAATCAGAACTTGTCTGCTCAACTTAAATTACACAACCAGGCTCCAAGGTTCCTCTGTACACCAAATTAGGGAAATAACCTTGTATTAGCCAATCAAATCAGATTTCCCCAGTAGAGCTTCCTCATTCCTGTGTGTCTCCGTCTATAAAACACCTTTGATTTGTATAGCTCTTTGGAGCTCCTTTTTATTTTCTGGACTGGATGCTGCCTGATTCATGAATCACTGAATAAAGTTAGTAAGATCTTAATAACATATTGTTGGTGAATTTTTCCTTTCATGATACTAAAGAACTTAATTCTTATGTCTTAGGTCTGAATTTCATTGCTTTTTATCAAAGGCCATTGCAAAACTGACAGAGTAAGAAATAGATTTTAACATAATCTTTAAAATAAAAGATCAAGATTGAAATGCAACAAAAAATAGGAGATTGGGTGAGTATGAATAGGTAATATTTTATTCGTGTTTCCAAAAATGGAATCATCAGCCCAATCCATCTGTATTGTTTGAGAGGCGCATATCTATAGCCACTTTAGTTCTGATTTTTAAAGTGGCAAGTGAAAATAGAGACTTAATAGACTTAACAGACTTAATCTGTGTCTGTGACAGACAGAAAATAACAACTTTTCTGATCTTGTTCTCAAATGAATGCAAGTTAAAAATAAACTCAGAGACTATCTGATGAGTTTTCCGACAGGGCTCTAAATACATCCTAGTGAGGGGAAGGTGAAACTGGACATTTTTCTCAGGCCGTTTGGGGAGTTTAAATGACAAGGGGCGGCTCTCCACTTGTACTTGGCTTTGCATGTGATTAGAATCAAATTGCTGAAGAATTTTGTTTGAGCTAAGCAAAATAAGATTGACTGAGTAGTAGGATTTACTTTTAATTATCCTATACCATTCTTATAAAAATGTTTCTTTTTTAAAAAGCCAGTTTGCTAAGACATACTTTCTTCATTATTCAGCAGCATGGATTAATAGCTGCTTAAAATGAGATTTTGAGAGATGTAGCATGAAACAGCAGGAGCTTCAGGTCAAACTGAATTAAACTGAATTCTGTCTCCTATGTGCCTTGGCAAAGTTACTTAAGCAATTTCCTCTCAGTTTCTTCATTTGTTAAATGTAGAGAATGCATTGTAAATTTATTGTATGCAAACTACCTAGCAAGGCAGCCCACATAATATATGTTCAATAAATTATAGTTATTGTCATTACCTTTATTTTGTGTAGTTTGCCTTAAAGGTAAAACAGAGACATCCAAGATAATTACATAACTTTAAATCATCCCAGCAAAAGGCAATTAGTCTTCAAATTGCCCTCCTCTCTTTCCTCAATCACCCCAATCACCAAAATAAAACACAACTCTGTTTCTCAAATAACTTCCACAAAACAAAAGCATTATACAAAGAATTCTATAACTGGGAGAGTGTTGTAGGTAAATAGTATAATAGTTTCTTCTTTTCTTCGTTTAAGTCTAAACTGCCTGTTCTCCTGTGGACTGGGAGAATTGTGGATTTTAAGTTTTATTCAGGGAACTTACTGAGGACTATAGCCCAGGAAACAGCCTCTCAGTAGCTCTGAGGCGATTGCTCCAAAGAGGTAGGGAAGAAGCCAGTATATATATTCAATATATGATTTTTGGCTAGGGAATTTGTGCAGTTAAGCATACATCTTGGTAAAAGGTGACTGCTAGTCACAAGGATGAGATATCTCAGTTAATGATTCTAGTGCTTTTGTATGCATAGGAAGATGCATGAATCTGGGTTCATTAAAATTTTTTCCTGAGATATCTCTATCTAAGGGGCCTGTTTTTTGTCCTGGATTCCTTTCAGGGTATACTGTCAGTCAGCGACTGCATTGGCTAATGACTTGATCCTTGTAGAACTGGATGGTGGGCAACATTATTTTATACTCCCTTGCTACTGACAGACTGGGCTTCCTCTCTGATACTGCAAACCTATAGACTGATCACAAGCAGTTTATTCATTTCAGTATTCATTCCTAGCAACATACTAGAAATATTGACTTTTTAATAAATGAATGTATATGATCATATGCATTTATATATACAAGATATTCATCAGTTGTACTGAAATGAATACCTGTAACTAGGAAGAACAGTGAACTATGGAGTCACAACCAAACAAAATCACAGATTATTTTTTGGGGGGAGGCAAATAAGGGATATATCTCAAATATACCAGCAAATATATTAACCAGTTAAGTTTATCCCTTACCTTTAAATTGAGCCATCCTACATTAGAATCCGCCACGTGTTCATGATAAAATTCTTTAGCGAGCATTCCAGAGCTTAATAAATTCCGTATCTGCACTATAAAAAACACAAAGCAAGAATAAAGTATGATTTAATAAAATATTTCTTTGGATGGTTAGAAGATAAGAAGATCCAAACTTTTGAGCATGCTACAATTATTTTCTAGAATTTCTAATGTGAAAATAAAAACCATTCTTTTCAATAGGCACATATGGTACCTCAAAGGTATTAATTATCTTAAATTTGCAAGAATTAAGAACACAGTTAGACGCCAAGTTGCTATCAGGTGCTTCAAACTATCTGTCATACTGCTAACAAAAGAACTATTTTTATGATACGCATTTTTTTGGTTTCTGCAAAGTTGTACCATTCAACAAAGGAAAAGCATCTAATAAACTTTCCTAAACTTTTACAGTTAGTATTGAAGAAATATGAAGAGCAATCTCATCCTTAATATCTGCATATTTAAAATAATTATACATATCTGGTAAAATTTCTTGGCTTGTTATTTCAGTTTTTTGTTTTTCCTGGAGGGTAAAAGAGGCTTGGCTGCCTACTGCTTGTTACACCTTGTAGCTTTCCAGCTCTTGCAATTATAGAGTTCCTGACCTGCTAATAATAATAATAATTTTTAAAAGCCCATTCATTATAAGGACTTGTAAGCTGTTAAGTGACAGGTGAAAGTTTAACGGGATCCTATTATTTAATCTCTGCTCTTATTGCCTTATTATTTTTTTTCATGGAAAGGCATTTTATTTTAAATATAGCAGTGTGTACATGTTAATCCCAATTTAATAAAAGTATTTAAATTTACTGTTTTAAAGTTGTTTTTTATTTTTTTATTTTTTTATTTATTTTTTTTTTTTTGCGGTACGCGGGCCTCTCACCGCTGTGGCCTCTCACGTCGCGGAGCACAGGCTCCGGACGCGCAGGCTCAGCGGCCATGGCTCAGGGGTCCAGCCGCTCCGCGGCATGTGGGATCCTCCCGGACCGGGGCACGAACCCGCGTCCCCTGCATCGGCAGGCAGACTCTCAACCACTGCACCACCAGGGAAGCCCTAAAGTTGTTTTTTAAAATTATTCTTACTTGTAGCTTTTAGTCCTGTCTTCTTATTCTTGATTTTCAATCACATGTTTTAAATTTGTTCACTTTATTCTAATTCTTTATTTTCTTTTATAATTTTTGTCTTGTTATCTGATCTATATCCTTTATCTGAAATTTTATTATTTCAAATGTTTTGACTTTTATCTTCACTGGGCCTTAAAGTTCCTTTTTAATATACTACTTTTTTTAACTTAAATATTTTAAATTTCCCATTTTATTCTTTTTTTAGATTAACTCATTTATTTTATTTTAATAATATCTCATTTTGCTTTCATTTTACTATATTAATTTATCCCCATTATGATTTGATTTTATAATAAATAGAAAGTGGGAACATAGAAGCAGGATTCGTGGGTATAGCCCACATGATCAATAGGAAAGAATTTTCTACTTTTTCCTCTAAACTACCTCAGAAACTATTTCTCTGGGTCCCAGAATGAACAGCCTAGCCTTTTAAAGATTACTTATCGAAAACTTCACCAAGGTTTATGGACACCCATAAGTTAACCTTCTCCAGGACAATTACTTTGCTCTCTGTATATATAGCAATGGAACAGTACTACATACTTAAAATCTCAAACCATCTAGGCTTTATATGAGGACTGTGTTACTACGAGATGCATGGCCTCCAATTTATTTATTCCTTGAACAAATGTGAGCTCAGGCCTAACCTTTAAAAGAAAATATATAGTGTTAAATGTCAAAGAGATATTTATGGAACATAGCAATACATTGGCCTGCTTCTAATATATTTCCGGTTTGGTTAACCTCACTTCTCATCAGGGTCATAGCAAAGGTGATATTCAAAATATTTAACAAGCAGTACAGCACAGGCATCAGTAAATCGAGCTTGGGTACTGGACTATCGGAAGAGCTGCCAGATGAAACAATTATACCTTTACCAGTGTGTACAGGCTCCCCTAGACCCTATATCCTCCTTGTGAGCACAAAGGAAAAACTGGCTTAGAAATTTGGGGGAGGAGGGAATATAATCTCCATCTCTGCTGAAAGCTCTATTAATTTATGAATACTGTTACTAGATAACCTGAGTTAATCAAGAATCTGGTCAACTATAAGAAAGAGAGGCCTGTTTCCACAATCATGCAATTTTGGGCATATCTTAGGGTGACAGAAGAGAAATTAGACCTGCTTTTTCCAATCTTTTGGTTCTTTAAGGAAGAAGTTGCTGTCCCAGGAATACTGGAGTCCATGAAGAGTCATAATGGCAATATCTTAGGATGTTACAAATATTTTATGAAGGCCCTAATTCAACTATTACTCAATCATACAGAAGTTATACCCACTATCCAGCATCACAAAATACCATCTTCTATAGTTTTCCCATGAGGGACACCAACTATTTACATAAGCAAGAATCTCTGAAAATCTTCCTTGTCTGAACTTCTTCCAGAAAGCTCACCCACTGCCCTATTCCTGGAATTTTGATGAGCTCTAATGAGTCCCCCAACTTTTCAGATTTATCCTGTAACACATGTAATTTTTGTGTGTCTCTTTAAATAATTTTGGGGAATATTATGGGAAATAAATAGTAAATTATTCAAACCACTATTCTACAATATATTATATACGAAATTACAACCATAGTCATCCTTAATTTAATCTTGATGTTACCAGGGAAGGGGAAATTAACCCCTCTTGAGTTCTCCTGGCTGGAGTAATAATAAAATTGACACAAGACAGATTGACAGGAGAAAAAGAAACAAATTTTAATTCCTGCATATGGAGGTCTCATAGAAATGGGACCTAAGAAGTGGCCGACACAGGAAGCTTTTATACTTTTTAGGCAAAGAAACAATAAATTTGAGGGGAATTGACAGGACAAAGAAACATAGGTTTTGAGTGTCCAATTAGTGAAGAATCTAAACAGAATCTAGGCTAGGGGTAGTAAATTAAAGAAGAAACAAGATTTGTTTAAATAGGTGTCTAGGCCCTAAATTCCCTATCTTTGGCGATAAGGGCATCCTTCTACCTCCGGAGGCAGGGAGTTAGCCTTTCACATAGAAGATCTGTTTTCTGCTTTCAGGGTGGCAGAGAAGAGGGTCAGAGTATCCTTCTTGCATTGGCCATTTCTTAAGTAACTTTAATTCAAAATAATCTATATACCATTGAGACACATTTTGGGGCAGTCTGCCCTGGGCCCCAACAAAGTATAGCTAAATACAAAAAGTTCCTACTTTTTCCCCTTCTAACAATAGAGTTCACCATTTTGCCTATTTTTAATACCTCATGGAGCTCACTTCAACTAGAGAATATTCCGGCGTGGGTTTAGCAACATTTACATTAAGATGTACTTCAATGGAACGATTTGAGAAGGGACTAGAGAAGCCTATACTCTGAGTTTACTTAGAAATATTTGCGAATTGCTTGCCAAAATATCTTAAACTACTTATATAAGATTAATATTATATTAAAGAGTCAAATGGTATGAACATTAGTTGTACAGCTAGCAATTTCATAGAATATCTCAAGCTGGAGAGACACATAGGCTTCTACTGAAATATAAAATTCCTTATCTCTGAAATAAAATGTCTCAGGTAGAAATAACCCTGAAACTAAGCTTTCAATAGCTCTGAATTAGTTAATATAGAAGTGAAATAGATCTAGATGTCCCCATAGCTTTAAATTCCTAGTTATACATACAGTGGGTAATTTAAAAAGCTCAATATGTACAAGGTTATAGTAATATATTTTATAACCTTAAAGATCATTTGCTTTCTGTTTATGGAGTACTGCTTAAATAACATGTAGAGACTATTGTTCAAAATCAGTCATTTTATTTGCTGAATGCTATGCTAGTTAGACATGGGTCGAATCTGGAAATGTACTAGGATTTACAAAAAGAACTAACATTCTGTAAGTAACCCTTTGACCTCTCTGAGCTTCAGCATGATACAAAATAAGAACAATGCATCTAGATGATTTCTAAGGTCCATTGCCCTCTAATATTCAATATGTCTATGATCCTACATATGAAGATATCAGAAGATAAAAAGAATATATGCAAAAAAACCCAAACAAAAACAAAACAAAACAAAGAAGCATATATGAGCTGTAGTCTATAAGCAGAAACTGCTGTTTAGAGTTTGTTTTTCACCTCTTTGTAAACTAATCAAACGCTTTTCCCTAGATGAAGACAAAGTTACATGAAGCCAATTTAAGAGCAACAGAAATAGTCTGAAATATCTCAATTGGGTTTAGTCATTAAATGTTTCTGTAAATTAGGTGAAAGAGATAACAAAATAAGCACTTAATGACCATGGTTTTCTCTGAGCCAAATTAGTTTGTCAAATTAGTCTGAAAGACATTTTACTAGAGATTTAATAGGATGGAACTTCAGAGGGGATGGAATATCCTGGAACACTGTCCTCAAATGTGATAGTCACATCATAATCACTTGATCATCTTGTTTTTCTTTTTTTTCTCATGGTAAGGCATTTTATTTTAAATATAACAGTGTGTACATGTCAACCCCAAACTCCCAATCTATCCCTCCCCCCACCCATCCCCTCAGTAACCATCTTGTTAAACATACAGATTCCTAGGTATCAATGTGAAAGATTTTATTTCAGCATCTCAGAGTTAAGAACTGAGACTTTATAGTTTAGTTGGTGCTGGAAGTGACTCTGATGTGGCCAATATATTGACTACCCATGAATACTATTGATAGGGAGCCTGGGGCAGGGGTGACAGAGTACAAGACCTGACTTAAAATCAACCATTACTGGAGGCTTCCCTGGTGGTGCAGTGGTTGAGAGTCCGCCTGCTGATGCAGGGGACACGGGTTCATGCCCCGGTCCGGGAAGATCCAACATGCCGCGGAGCGGCTAGGCCTGTAAGCCATGGCCACTGAGCCTGCACATCTGTAGCCTGTGCCCCGCAACGGGAGAGGCCACAACAGTGAGGGGCCCGCGTACCGCAAAAAAAAAAAAAAAAAAAAAATCAACCATTACTAAAAGCCTCTCCACCAGGGTTTGTTGAAGACAATTATAGAAAAGTGTTTTAACACCATGATTTCCTGAGGCAGTGGTTAACAGTTGGGGCAAGCAATGAACTAATCCAACATCTTAAAAGGAAAAGATGAGGAAAGAGATGTTCATAAGGGCTTTGAAAAGTTCCAACATATTCCTGGGAATCTAGAAAGTGACATGTCTGCCCATGCCATGAAAACAGCTAGGGTTATGCACCCACTCAAAAAAGTCCTGAAAAGGCTTTAAACTCTTACTGCTGGATGACCTAAAGGCTCTGGGCAACCTTAAAGTGGAAGCTAAGTTACAGTTGTCAATTAACTGGTAGACTGTGGAAGGAATTCTCTAAAATGAATTCAGAGTCCCTCAGCAAAGACTGTGAGACTTATTGGTTCCAACTGTCTAAAGAAATCTCCGTCAAATTATTAGCTGGCCACTAAGCTAAATGAAAATTATATTTGGTGGCCATATATAACAAAGAATATGGACTTTGCAGAATTATTTCAGAAAGGTCACACAAAATCAAACAATAATAATTACAAGCAGAAGTAACCACAAACACTTGAAGGACAGAGAATCTGATTTCCAGAGTTGCCACATTATATAAAATGCCCAGTGTTCTATTGTACAACAAAAAAAATTATGAGACATGCAAATAAATAAGAAATTGTGATCATTACACAAGGGGAGAAATTATTCAATAGAAACTGTTCCTGAAGAATCCAAGATGTTGGATTTACTATGTAGACTTCACAGCTATTTAAATTATACTTAAGAACTAAGAGTCATATCTAAAGAACTGAAGGAAAGTATGAGAGTGTCTTATCAAAAACAAAATGCCAATAAAAAGATAAAACCAAATAGAAATTCTAAAATTGAGAATTATAATAACTGAAATGAAAATTTCACCAGAAGTGTTCAAGTGCAGATTTGATCAGGCAGAAGAAAGAATCAGTGAACTTGAATCAACTGAGATTATCAAATCTGAGGAAAAAAAGATGAAAGAATTAAGAAAAATAAACAGACCCTCAGAGCTCTGTGGAACATCATCAGGAATACCAACATAGGCATAACTGGAGTCACAGAAGTATAGGAAAGAGATAAAGGAGCAGAAAGTATATTTGATGAATTACTAGGGGAAAATTTCCTAAACTTCATGAAAAACATTAATTTACACATTCAAGAAGCTCAATTAATTCTAAGTAGTAGAAACTCAGAGATCCATACCAAGATACATCATAATCAACTGTCAAGCAAAGACAGTCTTGAAAGCAGGAATACAAAAGGAACTTAGCATGTACAAGAAATTCTCAGTAACATAACAACTAGAGATGAGGGGAAGATAGCGGAAGAGTAAGACTCAGAGATCACCTTCCTCCCCACAGATACACCAGAAATACATCTACACATTGAACAACTCCTACAGAACACCTACTGAACGCTGGCAGAAGACCTCAGACCTCCCAAAAGGGAAGAAAGTCCCCACGTACCTGGGTAGGGCAAAAGAAAAAAGAATAAATAGAGACAAAAAGATAGGGACGGGACCTGCACCAGTGGGAGGGAGCTGTGAAGGAGGAAAGGTTTCCACACACTAGGAAGCCCCTTCGCGGGTGGAGACTGTGGGTGGTGGAGTGGGAAAGCTTCGGAGCTGCGGAGGAGAGCACAGCAACAGGGTGTGGAGGGCAAAGCAGGGAGTTTCCCGCACAGAGGATCAGGGCCGACCAGCACTCATCAACTCGAGAGGCTTGTCTGCTCACCCGCTAGGGCCGGGCGGGTGTGGGAGTTGAGGCTCGGGCTTCAGTTGGAGCGCCGGGAGAGGACTGGGGTTGGCGGCGTGAACACAGCCTGCAGGGGGTTAGTGCACCACAGCTAGCCGGGAGGGAGTCCGGGGAAAAGTCTGGACGTGCCGAAGAGGCAAGAGACTTCTTCATCCCTCTTTGTTTTCTGGTGCGCGAGGAGAGGGGATTAAGAGCGCTGCTTAAAGGAGCTCCAGAGATGGGCTCGAGCCGCGGCTAAAAGCACGGACCCCAGAGACGGGCATGAGACGCTAAGGCTGCTGCTGCCGCCACCAAGAAACCTGTGTGCAAGCACAGGTCACTCTCCACACCTCCCCTCCCGGGAGCCTGTGCAGCCCACCACTGCCATGTTCCCGGGACCCAGGGACAACTCCCCCGGGAGAACGCACAGCGCTCCTCAGGCTGGTGCAACGTCAAGCCGGCCTCTGCTGCCGCAGGCTCGCCCCGCACTCCGTGCCCCTCACTCTGTGCCCCTCCCTCCACTGAGCCTGAGTGAGCCACAATCCCCTAAGCAGCTGCTCCTTTAACCCCGTCCTGTCTGAGCCAAGAACAGACGCCCTCTGGCGACCTACACGCAGAGGCGGGCCAAATCCAAAGCTGAGCCCCTAGGAGCTGTGCGAACAAAGAAGAGAAAGGGAAATCTCTCCCAGCAGCCTCAGAAGCAGCGGATTAAAGCTCCACAATCAACTGGATGTACCCTGCATCTGTGGAATACATGAACAGACAACGAATCATCCCAAATTGAGGAGGTGGACTTTGAGAGCAAGATATACTATTTTGTCCCCTTTTCCTCTTTTTGTGAGTGTGTATGTGTATACTTCTGTGTGAGATTTTGTCTGTATAGCTTTGCTTCCACCATTTGTCCTAGGGTTCTATCCGTCCGGTTTTAGTTTTGTTTATTTTTCTTTAAAAAAATTTTTTTTCTTAATAATTATTTTTTATTTTAATAACTTTATTTTATCTTACTTTATTTTATTTTATCTTCTTTCTTTCTTTCCTTCCTTCCCTCCTTTCTTCCTTCCTCCCTCCCTGCTTTCTTTCTTTCTTTCTTTCTTTCTCTCTCTCTCTCTCTCTCTCTCTCTCTCTTTTTCTCTCTTTCTCTCTTTCTTCCTTTCTTTCTTTCTACTTTTTCTCCCTTTTATTCTGAGCCATGTGAATGAAACACTCTCGGTGCTCCAGCTAGGAGTCAGTGCTGTGCCTCTGAGGTGGGAGAGCCAACTTCAGGACACTGGTCCACAAGAGACCTCACAGCTCCACATAATATCAAATAGCAAAAATCTCCCAGAGATCTCCATCTCAACACCAGCACCCAGCTTCACTCAACGACCAACAAGCTACAGTGCTGGACACCCTATGCCAAACAACTAGCAAGACAGGAACACAACCCCACCCATTAGCAGAGAGGCTGCCTAAAATCATAATAAGTCCACAGACACTGCAAAACACACCAGATGTGGACCTGCCCACCAGGATGACAAGATCCAGCCTCATCCATCAGAACACAGGCACTAGTCCCCTCTACCAGGAAGCCTGCACAACCCACTGAACCAACCTTAGCCACTGGGGACAGACACCGAAAACAACAGGAACTACAAATCTGCAGCCTGCAAAAAGGAGACCCCAAACACAGTAAGATAAGCAAAATGAGAAGACAGAAAAACACACAGCAGATAAAGGAGCAAGATAAAAATGCACCAGACCTAACAAATGAAGAGGAAATGGGCAGTCTACCTGAAAAAGAATTCAGAATAATGATACTAAGGATGATCCAAAATCTTGGAGACAGAATGGACAAAATGCAAGAATCAGTTAACAAGGACCTAGAAGAACTAAAGATGAAACAAGCAACGATAAACAACACAATAAATGAAATTACAAATACTCTAGATGGGATCAACAGCAGAATAACTGAGGCAGAAGAACAGATAAGTGACCTGAAAGACAAAATAGTGGAAATAACTACTGCAGAGCAGAAGAAAGAAAAAAGAATGAAAAGAACTAAGGACAGTCTCAGAGACCTCTGGGACAACATTAAACACACCAACATTCGAATTATAGGGGTCCCAGAAGAAGAAGAGAAAAAGAAAGGGACTGAGAAAATATTTCAAGATAGTATAGTTGAAAACTTCCCTAATATGGGAAAGGAAATAGTTAATCAAGTCCAGGAAGCACAGAGAGTCCCATACAGGATAAATCCAAGGAGAAATATGCCAAGACATTATTTTTTTTCTAACATCTTTATTGGAGTATAATTGCTCTACAATGGTGTGTTAGTTTCTGCTTTAAAACAAAATGAATCAGTTATATATATAGATATGTTCCCATATATCTTCCCTCTTGCGTCTCCCTCCCTCCCACCCTCCCTATCCCACCCCTCTAGGTGATCACAAAGCACCGAGCTGATCTCCCTGTGCTATGCGGCTGCTTCCCACTAGCTATCTACCTTACATTTAGTAGTGCATATATGTCCATGCCTCTCTCTTGCTTTGTCACAGCTTACCCTTCCCCCTCCCCATATCCTCAAGTCCATTCTCTAGTACGTCTGTGTCTTTATTCCTGTCTTACCCCTAGGTTCTTCAGGACATTTTCTTTTTCTTAAATTCCATATATATGTGTTAGCATACGGAATTTGTCTTTCTCTTTCTGACTTCACTTTGTATGACAGACTCTAGGTCCATCCACCTCATTACAAATAGCTCAATTTCGTTTCTTTTTATAGCTGAGTAATATTCCATTGTATATATGTGCCACATCTTCTTTATCCATTCATCTGATGATGGACACTTAGGTTGTTTCCATCTCCAGGCTATTGTAAATAGAGCTGCAATGAACATTTTGGTACATGACTTTTTGAATTATGGTTTTCTCAGGGTATATGCCCAGTAGTGGGATTGCTGGGTCATATGGTAGTTCTATTTGTAGTTTTTTAAGGAACCTCCATACTGTTCTCCATAGTGGCTGTACCAATTCACATTCCCACCAGCAGTGCAAGAGTGTTCCCTTTTCTCCACACCCTCTCCAGAATTTATTGTTTCTAGATTTTTTGATGATGGCCATTCTGACTGGTGTGAGATGATATCTCATTATAGTTTTGATTTGCATCTCTCTAATGATTAATGATGTTGAGCATTCGTTCATGTGTTTGTTGGCAGTCTGTATATCTTCTTTGGAGAAATGTCTATTTAGGTTTTCTGCCCATTTTTTGATTGGGTTGTTTGTTTTTTTGTTATTAAGCTGCATGAGCTGCTTATAAATTTTGGAGATTAATCCTTTGTCAGTTGCTTCATTTGCAAATATTTTCTCCCATTCTAGTGTTGTCTTTTTGTCTTGTTTATGGTTTCCTTTGCTGTGAAAAAGCTTTGAAGTTTCATTACGTACCATTTGTTTATTTTTGTTTTTATTTCCATTTCTCTAGGAGGTGGGTCAAAAAGGATCTTGCTGTGATTTCTGTCATAGAGTGTCCTGCCTATGTTTTCCTCTAAGAGTTTGATAGTTTCTGCCCTTACATTTAGGTCTTTAATCCATTTTGAGCTTATTTTTGTGTATGGTGTTAGGGAGTGATCTAATCTCATACTTTTACATGTACCTGTCCAGTTTTCCCAGCACCACTTATTGAAGAGGCTGTCTTTTCTCCACTGTACATTCCTGCCTCCTTTATCAAGGATAAGGTGACCATATGTGCGTGGGTTTATCTCTGGGCTTTCTATCCTGTTCCATTGATCTATCTTTCTGTTTTTGTGCCAGTACCATACTGTTCCAAGACACATATTAATCAAACTGTCAAAAATTAAACACAAAGAAAACATATTAAAAGCAGCAAGGGAAAAATAACACACAAGGGAAACTCTATAAGGTTAACAGCTGATCTTTCAGCAGAAACTCTGCAAGCCAGAAGGGACTGGCAGGACATATTTAAAGTGATGAAGGAGAAAAACCTGCAACCAAGATGACTCTACCCAGCAAGGATCTCATTCAGATTTGATGGAGAAATTAAAACTTTTACAGACAAGCAAAAGCTGAGACAGTTCAGCACCACCAAACCAGCCTTACAACAAATGCTAAAGGAACTTCTCTAGGCAAGAAACACAAGAGAAGGAAAAGACCTACAATAACGAACCCAAAACAATTAAGAAAACGGGAATAGGAACATACATATTGATAATTACCTTAAATGTAAATGGACTAAATGCTCCCACCAAAAGACAGATTGGCCAAATGGATACAGAAACCAGATGCATATATTTGCTGTCTACAAGAGACTCACTTCAGACCTAGAGACACATACAGACTGAAAGTAAGGGGATGGAAAAAGATATTCCATGCAAATGGAAACCAAAAGAAAGCTGGAGTAGCAATTCTCATAGCAGTCAAAATAGACTTTAAAATAAAGATTAAAAGAAGAGACAAAGAAGGACACTACATAATGATCAAGGGATCGTTCCAAGAAGAAGATATAACAATTGTAAATATTTATGCACCCAAAGAAGATATACAGACTGCCAACAAACACATGAACGAATGCTCAACATCATTAATCATTAGAGAGATGCAAATCAAAACTATAATGAGATATCATCTCACACCAGTCAGAATGGCCATCATCAAAAAATCTAGAAACAATAAATTCTGGAGAGGGTGTGGAGAAAAGGGAACACTCTTGCACTGCTGGTGGGAATGTGAATTGGTACAGCCACTATGGAGAACAGTATGGAGTTTCCTTAAAATACTACAAATAGAACTACCATATGACCCAGCAATCCCACTACTGGGCATATACCCTGAGAAAACCATAATTCAAAAAGTCATGTACCAAAATGTTCATTGCAGCTCTATTTACAATAGCCTGGAGATGGAAACAACCTAAGTGTCCATCATCAGATGAATGGATAAAGAAGATGTGGCACATATATACAATGGAATATTACTCAGCTATAAAAAGAAACGAAATTGAGCTATTTGTAATGAGGTGGATGGACCTAGAGTCTGTCATACAAAGTGAAGTCAGAAAGAGAAAGACAAATTCCGTATGCTAACACATATATATGGAATTTAAGAAAAAGAAAATGTCCTGAAGAACCTAGGGGTAAGACAGGAATAAAGACACAGACGTACTAGAGAATGGACTTGAGGATATGGGGAGGGGGAAGGGTAAGCTGTGACAAAGCAAGAGAGAGGCATGGACATATATGCACTACCAAATGTAAGGTAGATAGCTAGTGGGAAGCAGCCGCATAGCACAGGGAGATCAGCTCGGTGCTTTGTGACCGCCTGGAGGGGTGGGATAGGGAGGTTGGGAGGGAGAGAGACGCAAGAGGGAAGAGATATAGGAATATATGTATATGTATAACTGATTCACTTTGTTTTAAAGCAGAAACTAACACACCATTGTAAAGCAATTATACTCCAATAAAGATGTAAAAAAAGAAAAATTTGAGAAGAAAAATATCACTAAAATCAGCTTTTTTCAGGAAAAAATATTATAACCATCTTGTAGCATGTTATTCTTTCTTATAACATGCTTGAGATAACTTTATTTAGAATGATCCCCAGTTTCTGGTTTGGGTGACTGAGTAGATAGTTTTTCCATTTATTGAAAAGAGGAAAACCAGAAGAAGAAATCTTAAAGCAAGGAGTTCAGCTCAGTTCTTGACATGGGTTTGATGTCTGTGTAAGACATCCACGTGGATATATTCAATAGGCAGTTGGATATGCATATATTGAATTTAGGACACAGATTTGAGCTGGATTCATAGATTTTGGAGTCATTAGCATATAAATATTGATTGAAATCATAAGAGTGGATGCAGTCAGAAGGAGTGTACAGTCAGAAAAGCAGACCTAGAAAAGAACACTGAATAATGCCAAGATTGGTAATGAATATATGTCTTAATAAAAAAACAAGCAACAACAACAAAAAACAGTGGGGTAATCAGAGAGGTAGGTCAATAGCTAACTATTATTAAGAGAAGCAATGAACTGGTTTTCATGACTGACTGAAAGTGAGAAGTAAGAAAGATAGATTAACTCCAAGATGACTCACAAGTTTCTAACTGAGGCAACTGTTTGGGAAGGGAGGGCATGTTGGTATGATTCCTTGAGATATGGAGGAGGAATAGTTTTTTAAAGGAAATTCTTAATTTCTGAATATACTTAAGTATATGAAAGCTTTCATAAGTAGATGGGGATTAATGAAAAAGATGTTCATTTGGTATTCAGTTGGTTTCTGCATAGCGAAGCTTATATCTTGAATGTTCGTAACTGTAAAGGAGAAGGTAGAATAGATAACGCTATTGCGTCTTCTTCCATGGGTGCATGAATCATTGGCTAACTTTGCCTCATGACACGGAGGAAAGTCAGAATATTTCATCTCTTACGGGGTTTCTATTAACTCCTTAAGGTATCACCTGATTTATACTGGTTCTCCACAGCATCTTATTTTTCCATGATATCCATGATATCTGATATAACATTCTTATGCTTTCAAATGTATCTACTTATCCTATTTTGTATTTACCTAAGTTATTACATGTCCTCTTCTTGACTTACATTAAAAAAGATTTATTATGATTTATTCTGAAGGGAGTTCTGCTACTAAAAATTAGGCCCTGTGTTCTCAATTGGGCCATTAATTTGTCAAATCCTCCTGTATTTCTCTACAAATCAAAAAATTTTTATACCTAAAGCAAGCAGTTAGAACTTGCACTATACTGTCTCTCAGGCTTCATATTATCTGGCTAGAATGAAGATGATACCCTGAAAGCCCCAGTTAAATGCTAACATTTGAACCTGATTTATTTTTATTCAAGGGAAGTTTTATCCAAACCAATGAAAGATGCATGAGTTATACTTATATATACATGTATGCCCTACTGACTTGAACTTTACATTTAATTATTTTGTAGTTTTTAAAAATAAGAGCAGTCAAAGTTTGTGTGTGTGTGTGTGTGTGTGTGTGTGTTTATGTGTGTGTGTGTATGTGTTTGCCAATAGATCTATTCAAGAAGCTGCACATACATAACCTGGTTAATTTACAAGTCATCTAGTCTCTTCCCACTTCTGTATATCTAGTTCCACTGTCCTGTATAGTGATCATTGTTGTTAAAAACAGTAATGACCTTTGAGCCCTTGCAAGATTCTAAATCAACAATTCCACTATGGTTGTTTGACTATAAACATATAGAATTAAACTAATACTTAAACTGTTTTTCAACAAGATTTAAAATAATTACTTAACCCTCCTTTAAAGATGTTCACTCATAATCCCAATTTCCTTATAATCCTGGTCAATTTCAGACAGTAAATCCCATGATAATTTCCAGTGTCAGGGATAGCTCTTTGTTATAAAGGAATATGTTCTCACACGCCATTATGTGCACACAAGCAATACATTGACCTGTAGTGTAGCTGAATATACGGTAAAATGTAATGCTTTAAAACAAAACTTAAGTAAACTCCTCAGCATAAAATATCTGTTATAATATATATTTGTCATTTGATTGTTTTATGGAGTGAATAATTTAAATAATGTTTATCTGCCACAATCTCTACTTCAGAACATTCTGTACTTGTGGACTAAGAAAATAGAACAATATAAAACAGACCCCATGACGAGAGGACAGGGAGTACTGGAAATAAGTGAACATGCTAAGCCCAGTGATATTCATCTGCAACAGAAAATGTTAATAGCTAATGGTTGTGATTTGAACTTATCATTGATTTTCATTTCTTTGCCATAAATTGCCCACACGCTATTAGCAGCAGGCCAAGCTGGTTGCTACAATGCTCTTCTCCAAAGCCTGTAAATTATAAGCCTTAAATCAAAAAGTGCTCCAGTGGCACTTGAAGGTTATACCGTTCTAGTTCTATTGATGAACTGAACTTTCTAAGACCACGAAGCATCTTCAAGTTAAACTCAGTGAGAACAATGAACACAATGTTCAATTTTTTAAAACTAGCTAACTATGCTTTGTGTTCTAATATTGAATGATAGCATCAATACCCAAAATTCTGAGCTGAGTCTCTAGATAGTAGAGTTTTAGTAAAAAATTAACTTTTCTCCAACTATTCCACTAAACTTGAAATAGAAGGCATCACAAGCACTCTCAAAGTAAGTCTTAATTATACTTGTATTTTGATCCATTCAGTCGGTTGTTTGGTTTTCTAACTGCATAAAAATTCATAATAGTAAACAAACTGTGAACTGAAATAGACATTACAGTTGAGCACACTTTCTTAGTCAACATATACTCTTCCAGAATAGAAAGTGTTTTTCAGTTAATGCAGATGAAATTGAAATTGCTAAAAGATTTTATTGACCATCAGGGAGATAAAAAGCAAGAATGAGTTTGTAAGGATGATTTTGATAGTACAATCCTGAAGAATTCAAGGAGAGAATAAACAATCCTAGGTTTTGCAAATTTTAAATACTCATTTACCTTAGAGCAAGGGGACATATGAGATGTTTTCTGAGAACCATGTGTCATGTAATTTCTGAGACATGGTGTGGTAATCAGCTTCCAACACGGCCACACTGTCTGGTACTCTTGCTCCCTTCCTCCCATGGTCTTTTGGATCTCTGCTACATTGTGAGTAGCCCTCATGATGGGGAGGTCCACGACTAGAGACATTGATCAGTTAACGTCTTTGGCCAACAGCTCTCAAGAACAGAGGCTTGTCGACAACCATGTTATAAGCTTAGAGGTAGATTCTCTGACCTTGAGATGACTATAGCCCCAGACAACAGTCTGGCTATAATCTCATGAAAGACTCTGAGCTAGAACAACCCAGCTAAGCTGCTCCCAAATTCCTGACCCTCAGAAAGTATTATGACAATAAATATTTGCTTTATTAAACTCTCTAGTTTTGGGGTAATGTGTTACACAGCAATACATAACTAAAACACTCTGCATATCACCTTTATACATACTGTATTTCATGATACATTATAACATGTAGAGCTCTGAATGGAGAAGTACATGACATTTGAAACATTGTATATTATCCCCCCAAAACGGCAGACTGCTTGAAGAGGCTGAATCTTCAAATAAAAAGTTAATTTCTTTTTACTGGGTAGCCTTTGAGAAGATTGTCTATGTTCAATAAAGTAGTAATTACTTCATTTCATAGAAGTCTTGAGAGAAGGTCCATCTCATGGTTTTTCTTCGATAAAGAACAGTTTAGAAATAATGTAATCTTGCTGTCAGTAAAAGTCACTTGATATATTTATTACAATGATGCAATCAACAGCAAGGTTTAAGGGTGATAAGAGTGATAACTGAATGTTTTAAAAAGGGATTATCAAATGTCAGGCCATGAAAATACTTTTTAAATTTATAAATCAATTCCCAAATAGATTTTTAAAAGAGCACCCTTATATATCATTTGGGTAAAAGCAATGAATGGGCAGTTTGAATCTTTGGTAGATAGCAGAAAATATTTCCTTGTTGCAGTACTGTAAAGCATTGCCAAAGAACTTGAGAACAGTTTGAAAACCACCGGTTAAAAAGGTACATGTCGAAATTAAGAAAACACTCCCATTTACCACTGCAACAAAAAGAATAAAATATCTAGGAATAAACCTACCTAAGGAGACAAAAGACCTGTATGCAGAAAATTATGACACTGATGAAAGAAATTAAAGATGATACAAATAGATGGAGAGATATACCACGTTCTTGGATTAGAACAATGAACATTGTGAAAATGACTATACTACTCAAAGCAATCTACAGATTCAGTGCAATCCCTATCAAACTACCAGTGACATTTTTCACAGAACTAGAACAAAAAATTTCACAATTTGTATGGAAACACAGAAGACCCCGAATAGCCAAAGCAATCTTGAGAAAGAAAAAAGGAGCTGGAGGAATCAGACTCCCTGACTTCAGACTATACTACAAAGCTACAGTAATCAAGACAGTATGGTACTGGCACAAAAACAGAAATATAGATCAATGGAACAGGATAGAAAGCCCAGAGATAAACCCACACACATATGGTCCCCTTATCTTTGATAAAGGAGGCAAGAATATACAGTGGAGAAAAGACAGCCTCTTCAATATGTGGTGCTGGGAAAACTGGACAGCTACAAGTAAAAGAATGAAACTAGAACACTCCCTAACACCATACACAAAAATAAACTCCAAATGGATTAAAGACCTTAAATGTAAGACCAGACACTATCAAACTCTTAGAGGAAAACATAGGCAGAACACTCTATGACATAAATCACAGCAAGATCCTTTTTGACCCACCTCCTAGAGAAATGGAAATAAAAACAAAAATAAACAAATGGGACATAATGAAACTTAAAAGCTTTTGCACAGCAAAAGAAACCATAACCAAGATGAAAAGACAACACTAGAATGGGAGAAAATATTTGCAAATGAAGCAACTGACAAAGGATTAATCTCCAAAAGTTACAAGCAGCTCATGCAGCTCCATATCAAAAAAACAAACAACCCAATGCAAAAATGGGCAGAAGACTTAAATAGACATTTCTCCAAAGAAGATATACAGATTGCCAACAAACACATGAAAGGATGCTCAACATCACTAATCATTAGCGAAATGCAAATCAAAACTACAATGAGATATGATCTCTCACCAGCAGAATGGCCATCATCAAGAAATCTACAAACAATAAATGCTGGAAAGGGAACCCTCTTGCACTGTTGGTGGGAATGCAAATTGATACAGCCACTATGGATAACAGTATGGACGTTCCTTAAAAAACTAAAAATAGAACTACCATATAACCCAGCAATCCCACTACTGGCATATACCCTGAGAAAACCGTAATTCAAAAAGAGTCATGTACCACAAGGTTCATTGCAGCACTATTTACAATAGCCAGGACATGGAAGCAACCTAAGTGTCCATCAACAGATGAATGGATAATGAAGATGTGGCACATATATACAATGGAATATTACTCAGCCATCAAAAGAAATTAAACTGAGTTATTTGTAGTGAGGCGGATGGACCTAGAGTCTGTCGTACAGAATGAAGTAAGTCAGAAAGAGAAAAACAAATACCGTATGGTAACACATATATATGGAATCTAAAAAAAAAAAATTGTCATGAAGAAACTAGGGGCAAGACTGGAATAAAGATGCAGACCTACTAGAGAATGGACTTGAGGACACGGGGAGGGGGAAGGGTAAGCTGGGACAAAGTGAGAGATTGGCATGGACATATATACACTACCAAATGTAAAACCGATAGCTAGTGGGAAGCAGCCGCATAGCACAGGGAGATCAGCTCGGTGCTTTGTGACCACCTAGAGGGGTGGGATAGGGAGGGTGGGAGGGAGGGAGATGCAAGAGGGAAGAGATATGGGGACATATGTATATGTATAGCTGATTTACTTTGTTATATAGCAGAAACTAACACACCATTGTAAAGCAATTATACTCCAATAAAGATGTTAAAAAAAGAAGGTACATGTCTACCTAGAATTAAATGTTTTGATTGTAAAGTTTAGTTTTTACAATGAGGTGAAGTTATAATCAGTAGTTTGGCTACATATACAAGAACAGAGTTTTTTAGCTCACTTTTTTAACACTTCTATTTCTCATTTTAAAAATATTTTCTATTCTTTAGCATCAGGTACCATATGCAACTTTGCCCTGATTGCTGACATCACCTATCATTAGTAAATTAGGTATAATTACATGCTAATATAGTAGGCAATTTTGAAACCACCTTTATTTCTGTCAGCCCAGATATATGTAAATGTGAATGATTAGTTTTTTT
The DNA here is from genome assembly GCF_949774975.1 of Lagenorhynchus albirostris. Classification (NCBI taxonomy): domain Eukaryota; kingdom Metazoa; phylum Chordata; class Mammalia; order Artiodactyla; family Delphinidae; genus Lagenorhynchus; species Lagenorhynchus albirostris. The sequence continues at coordinate 23,578,086 of NC_083116.1, forward strand.
TGTTATATCTGGTTTAAAGATATTATAATAGGAACAGCTAAGATAACACTTACATGATGCTTACTATTTATCAAGCTGTTTTCTAAGCACTTGTAATACTCAAAACTCTATGACTTTGGTATTACTGTTAATTCCAGTTTATTGAATGGGAAGTAAGGAATAGGTAGCTTCAGTAACTTGCCCTGGGTCATAGAGCTAGTAAGTGGTGGAGCTGAATCCAGATAGTCTGGCTTCAGAGACATTGTGCTTATCCACTAGGCTGCATTCACTGAGAAGCAGTTAATCCACAGTTCCTGGTTAGCTGCAGCACACTCCAGAGGTTAGAGAGTTAAAATTCAATTCAGATACTTTCCTTCCACTCAGAAGTCTTCCTTTGCCTCCCTCAAACTACCCTTTCTGTTCTACTTCCATAAAATGAGTGTATCTCTGCCATTGCATTTATCTTTCTGTATTAGAATTGCCCATTTATGTGTCTGTATTATTATAGACAGTGATATCTTTGAAGACAAAAATCATATCTTATTTATCTTTATATTACCAGAGTGTTGTTTAGCACAGGGTCTGATGCTCTATAGATACTTGATGTTTGGTGGACTAAGCTGAGCTGAATGCTAGTGCATACGTCATGAAAAATTACTATTACCCCCACCCAACATGTAAAACAATGATCTATCAAATGCTTACAATATGCAAGACACTACACTATACTTTTTTTTTTTTTTTTTTTTTTGCGGTACGCGGGCCTCTCACTGTTGTGGCCTCTCCCGTTGCGGAGCACAGGCTCCAGACGCGCAGGCTCAGTGGCCATGGCTCACGGGCCCAGCCGCTCCGTGGCATGTGGGATCTTCCCGGACTGGGGCACGAACCCATGTCCCCTGAATCGGCAGGCGGACTCTCAACCACTGCGCCACCAGGAAAGCCCTACACTATACATTTTATACACATATTATTTCATTTTATTCTTACAATGGTACCTGTGAGGCAAATATAACTATCATTTTACTCATGAAGAGACTGAGGCTCCAAAAGGTTAAGTGACTGTTTGCCTAAGCTCACAGCTGTTAAGTGGTAGACTCAGTTCCCCCAAACCCTAGTCTATCAGGCTCATAAAGCCTTCGCTCTTTACCTACTATTATACTGCTTCCAAGAGGCAATTTCGGTGGGAATTCTTCCCTGATTCCTGAGCCTAAATTTTTGAAAATCCAAAGTTATATCCAAACTTCTAGATATTGTATATTACCTTAACAACTAAGAATTTGAGGCTAGTTAGAGGATCAGGAACTTTCAAATAGTGGAGTAGGTCCAGAGAGGGACATATTGAAGCCATTAGAACAGTGCATATATGGACCTTCAGAGCTGTGAAATACACTTATAGGTAAAGTGATAGCCCCCTTTTCCATCCAGCTTTTGTCCCTTTATCATCATTGCAATTATAGGTAAAGTGTACTCATTCCTGCTAAGGATAGGAAAACCTGCATTTCATCTACAGTAAATCAAGGGGAAAAAAAGTCATTTACCTAAGATGTGGTTTGAGTTGGAGAGGCAGGGGAAATATATTTTGTGTTTGACACTCATTGGGAAACATGAGTGTAATGAAAGATTCAAACTACCCCTTTTCCTTACTAGAGCTAAGGAAAAGGTTGTATTTAGAACCTTATAAAATATTTTTATGCATAAATTCTGTGTGCATGTATTTTACACAGATTGTACATATGTACAAATAATACCATATAGACAAAAATTATTATGAGCTGAAAAACAATGTTAATCTCCTAAAAGTAAACCTATAAAACTGAAGCTTACTTGATTAAAGGTTGCTAAATATTTAATGTAGTTTTAATTGAATTTTACATCACACAGAAGAAAATGAGAAAAGAAAAATCATATTCTTATTAGTAAAACTTCAAAGGTCAATAAACTTTCTCTAAACACAGCAGATTTCCAATGACAAATTTTATAATGTGGGACCTTTTCAGTTCAAAGCTGAAGAAGTGTTATGAAGTGTAGTGATTATGGCAAGATCTGAACATTTATCCATCCATTATAGGTTCACCAGGAGGATTGAACAAACACTTATATTTTATAATAAGCTAAGAGAACAAGCAGTTGAAGGAAGAAAATGTTCAAGTGAAATTTCATGACAAGAAATCCTTGATTGTTTGATATTGCTTCATCTACATCAGAAAAATCAACAGCTGTATATATACTCCACTGGGGAATTCCTAACAAGCAATGATGATGAGTAGAGAGGAAAAAAAAAAAAGTGAGAGAAGGTAAGTCAGTCCTTTACTTTGAAGAAATTTCTCAGAGTCATTTTGACCTGCTTTCCCTTGGATAAAACCAGATGCTAGTTTTCTTTATAAAACTTTTTAGAAGATGTTGAACTTTTTTTTTGTTTGTTTGTTTTGTGTGTGTGTGTGGTACACGGGCCTCTCACTGTTGTGGCCTCTCCCGTTGCGGAGCACAGGCTCTGGGCGCGCAGGCTCAGCAGCCACGGCTCACGGGCCCAGTCACTCTGCGGCATGTGGGATCTTCCCGAACCGGGGCACGAACCCATGTCCCCTGCATCGGCAGGCGGTCTCTCGACCACTGCGCCACCAGGGAAGCCTGATGTTAAACTTTTGATGAAGGAATGGTGATTGTTCTTCCCTAAGTTCATGATTGATGAGAAGCTAAATTCAAACAGACTAAGGAGAAGCTCTACAATGCATATCTCTCTTAATTAGACAAATGTATACATTAAAAAATAAAGTCCCAGAGTAACAGAAAATTATTTAATTCTCTAATTTCATTATTCAGCCTACTTTGATTGCCTATGCACATTAATATGCTATAGCAGGTATTTTGCTCTTTTGGTATTTACCCCTAAGTAAGTTATAGTCAAGTATACAAAATATGGTTGGTTGCTAGGTAGCTTGTATGGTTCTGCTGCAACATGCTTCCTGTGGCAGTTTTTTTTTTTCTCTTCAAGGGGTACAGGGGTGATAACTTGTGACCAATGCTACTAGTTCTAGGAAACATATTTTCCCTATCCAAACACTAGTAGACAGAGATGGCGGGGGGGGGGACCCAATGATATTAGTCTAGATATCTTGCACCCAGGAGATATTCCATAAATGTTTGTTTAATAAATTAAATCAAAATAATTTCAGAAGGAAAGAGAATATTTATTTCCCTAAACTTTTGAATCTTTGGGAGTTCAATAAGAAATCCCATATTCCTGAAGAACAGTAAAGTATCATCTATTAGGGATACTTATTATTTTAAAAACTAAATGTTGATAGACTCTTTAGGAATTCCAAATTTGGAAATAATTTCACATGCCATGCAATTGAGAGGTTCCCAAACACATTAGGAAATTGACTGTATGATAGGTGTTTACATAAAATGCAAATTCCAGGGCTACAGCCCCAAAGATGCTGATTAAGTAGGTCTAGAATGAGGCCCAGGTAGTTTTTAGCTCCTTAATTATTTTATTTTATTATTTATCAAGTTTTGGAACAACTGGTAAAATTACAGAGCTAAAAGAAAAAAAAAATGTGGCTGAAAACTTTTAAGACCTTGAGTTGAAAAAGAATGTTTAACAAGTCTCAAAAAAGCATAAATCACAAGGTATAAAAGTTGATGGATTCATCTATAGGAAATAGGAATTTTTGTTCAAAAATGGATATGGGGCTTCCCTGGTGGCACAGTGGTTGAGAGTCCGCCTGCCGATGCAGGGGACACGGGTTCGTGCCCCGGTCCGGGAGGATCCCACATGCCACGGAGTGGCTGGGCCCGTGAGCCATGGCCGCTGAGCCTGCACGTCCGGAGCCTGTGCTCCGCAATGGGAGAGGCCACAACAGTGAGAGAGAGGCCTGCGTACCGCAAAAAAAAAAAAAGAAAAAAAAATGGATATGAATAATCATATAGTAAGAAAATGCATCCAACATCTAAAATGGATAAGGGATTAATGTGTAGAATATTTAAAGAATTCCTGCAAATCAACAAGAAAAAGAGAAAATATAATAACAAAATGAACAAAGAACAGATAATTGATGGAAGGAGAAAACTGATTGGTTACAAGTATATACAAAGATGCTTACACTGATTGTTGATTAGAGAAATGTGAAATAAAGCAATTAAACCAATTTATAATCAGCAAAAATGCATCAGTCGGATATAACCAAGTATTATCAAAGATGTGAGGAATTGTTATACCTAATGCACTGCTGGTAGAAGTGTAAAAGGGACAGCTATTCTAGAGAACAATTGAGTAAGACACAGAAATTAGGAATATGCATACCATATGATCCACTCTTTGGTGTACACCTTAGAGAAAGTTTAAAATAAGGTTGTGTATACACCTTCTCCCATGGACACACTGAATCTACAGCTACACATGGAGCAATTACCTCTGAAAGAAATCCAGAAACTAGCTGAGTGACTCCTACTCATCGAGTGAATGAGAAAAAACTCACATTGAAATGGGTGAGAAAGTCTGAGACTCACTCTCACCATGAACCCATCCTTGACACAGAGATACACTACTGGGAGGGGACTCACAACTTCAAGCTTCTCCCTGAGGAGTGAAGGGTTTAGATGTTGGGTCCAACTTTTAAGACTTCGCCCTGAGGGATGGGCCCACAAAACACCTAACTCTGAAAGCCAAAAGTGCTTGTGTCCCTGAGATCCACAAGACTACACTTTAAATGCTGCTGCCTGAGGGTCCAGCTTTCAATCAGCCTACATTTACCTCCACTTTGGGACACTGACAGGTCTTGGCAGACCCTCAACTACTAAGAGCCACAAGGAACAAAGAAGGTGGCCTGGACAATCAAAAGGTTTGAGAGACAAGAGCTCAGGCCATGCTGAATGAGAAGGTTGATCTCCTACACAAGACCAGCCTGTCAAGATTGCATGAGGTGACTGTTTTATCCAATGTGCAGAAACCAACACAGAGCATCAAGGAAAATGAAGAAACAGAAAAATATGCGCCAAACAAAAGAATAAGATAAAACTCCAAAAACAGACCTTAATGAAACAGAGATAAATTTGCCTGGTAATACAATAATGGTCATGGAGATACTCACTGAGGTCAGGAGAAAAATATATTAACAAAGTGAGAATTTCAACAAAGAGACAGAAAATATAAGAAGGCAACAAACTGAATTAGCCAGAGTAGAATAAAATAACTGAACTGAAAAATTCAATAGAGGGGTTCAACAGACTAGATCAAGCAGAAGAAAGGATCAGCAAATTTGAAGATAGGGGAGTGAAATACTTCCAATAAGAGAAACAAAAAGAAAAAAACAATGAAAAAGATTGAAGATAGTTTAAGGTACTTATGGAACACTATTAAGTGGACCAATATTTGCATTATAGGAGTCTTGGAAGGAGAAGAGAGAGAGAAAGAAACAGAAAGCTTACTGAAAGAAATAATGGTTGAAAACTTTCTTAACCTGGGGGAAAAAACCCAGACATCTAGAACCAGAAAGCCCAAAGAGTTCCAAGTAAGAGGAATCTAAATAGGCCCACTCTGAGACACCTTACAATTAAATTGTCAAAAGTTAAAGATGGAGAGAATCTTAAAAGCATCAAGAAAAAAAACAACTTGTTATGTACAAGAGAATCCCCATAAGACCACCAGCAGATTTTTCAGCAGAAACTTTATAGACCCGAAGGAAGTGGCACAATCTATTCAGAGTGCTGAAAGAAAAAAGTGCCAACAAAGAATACTCCACCTGGAAAATTTTCCTTCATAACTAAATGGAGAGATAGAGTTTTCCAAACAAGCAAAAGCTCTAGAAATTCATCACCTCTAGACCAGCCTTACAAGAAACATTAAAGGAACTGCTTCAAGCTGAAATGAAGTCACTAATTAGTAACAGGAAAATATATTAAAGTATAGGTCTCACTGGTAAAGGTAAATACATAGTTAAATTCAGAATACTCTAGTGTTATAATGGTGGTGGTTAAATCACTGATAAATCTAGTATGAAGATTAAAAGACAAAAGTATTAAAAATAACTGTAACTACAAGAATTTGTTAACGAATACACAAGGTAAAAAGATGTAAATTGTGATATTAGAAACATAAAAATGGGGGGGAGAGTAAAAATGTAGAGCTTCAGTATGTGTTTGAAGTCAAGTTGTTAGCAGCTTAAAACAGACTGTTATATGTTTTATGTAAGCCTCGTGAATAACCACAAGGCAAAATCTTACAGTAGATACACAAAAGATAAAGAGAAAAGAATCTAGGTGTACCATTAAAGTAAATCCGTGGATTGCAGCTAAAGCAGTGCTCAAAAGAAAATCCATAGCTAAAATACACACATTAGAAAGAAAAGAAAGTTATAAAACTCAGGCACCTAAGATTCCAACATAAGAAGGTAGAAAAAGAACGAAGTAAATTAAATAGAACAAAGGAAGTAATAAAAATAGGAGGAGATATTAAGGAAATAGAAATTTAAAAGAATAGAGAACAATGACAAAATCAAGAATTACTTCTTTGAAAATAGCAAGAAAATTGATAAACCTGTTGCTAGACTGCTCAAGAATAAAGAGAGAATCCAAGTTACCAATGTCAGGAATGTCAGAGGAAACATCACTAAAGATCCTACAGATAATAAAAGGATAATAAAATAATATCATTACCAACTTTGTCAATGAATTTGACAACTTCGGTAAAATGGACAAATTCCTGGGACTTCCCTGGCGGTCCAGTGGTTAAGACTCCATGCTTCTACTGCAGGGTGTGCCGGTTCAATCCCTGGCTAAGATCCCACATGCTGCGTGGCACAGCCACAAAAAAAAAAAAAAAAAAACTGGGCAAATTCCTTGCAATATGCAATGTATCAAAGTTGACAGAGATTAAACTAAATATCTTAATAGCCGTATTTCTGTTAATGAAATTGAACTTGTTATCAAAAATCTTTCCTCAAAGAAAACTCCAGGTCAAAATGATTCCCCTGTTGAATTCTATCAAAACCTTAAAGAAGAAATAATGTCAATCCTACATAAACTCAAAAAATGGAGGAGGCTAGATACAATTATACCAAAACCTGATAAAGATATTGCAAAAATCCTACAACTCAGTAGTAATTTTTTAAAATCCAGTAAAAAGTATGAACAAAACATTCATGCATACACTTGTCTAAAGAAGTTACATGAATGGTCAATGATCACATAATTTATCACTGAGATAAATGCAAGAGAGATGCAAACTAAAGTTACTACTACTGGAGAGATGCAAACTAAAGTTACTACTACTGACTCTCAAGTCTGGCTACAATTAAAATGAAAGACATCAGCAATGCTGGCATATAAAATGGTGTAGCCACTTTGGAAATAGGTCTGATAGTTTCTTCTACACATTCATCTACACTATGACCTATTAATTTCATTCCTAGGTATTTCTCAAGAGTAATGAAAATATATGCCCACAAAAATAGTTGTACAAGGATTTTTCATAACAAATTTACTCATAATAGCCAAAAACTGGAAACTACTCAGATGCTCAACAGGAGAATGGATAAACAAATGGTGGTTTCTTTATACTGGGTGAAGAAAAATAAAGACACAAAGTTCTGAGTGAAGTAAGCTTTACACGAAAAACTACATACTATGTAATTCCATTTATATAAAGTTCTAAAATGGGCAAAATTAATTCATGTTTGAAAAAAGTAAGAATAATGGTAATCTTGCAGGTTGGGAGTAGAGATTTATGTGGAAGGGGCATGAGGGAAATTTCTAATAGTTGTAATGTTCTATATTTTGAGTGGAGTTTTCATTATAAAGGTGTACAGATTTGCCACACAAATATACACATAAGATTTGTGCATTTCATTTGTGTAAATTTTAAATAGAAAACACTGTTAATAAATACTGTTAATAAATACTGAACCCTAACTGACATACATTTTGAAATATTTAGGGTATACTAATGTTTATAAGTTATTTTGAAATATTCCAAAAGTAAATGGACTAATAGGTGGGTAAAGTTTGAAAAGATGCACAGATAGTGATAAACCACATATAGTAAAATATTATTGGTGGAATCTCGGTGAGGGAATATGTGAGTGTTCACTCAAACATTCATTCAACTTTGCTGTATGTTTGAAAATTCTAAATGCGCTTCTAATTATTTATGATATAATGAAGTAATAAGATATTGAAAATAATTTCAAAATAATACAAATGTTGAAAAATGAAAGAGAATACTATGTATCTTACAAAATTAGAAAGGTTCATCCACGTAGCTGGAAATGGCAAGATCTCCTCTTTTTTTTTTTTTTTTTTTTTTTGCGGTACGCGGGCCTCTCACTGTTGTGGCCTCTCCTGTTGCAGAGCATAGGCTCCGGATGCGCAGGCTCAGTGGCAATGGCTCACGGGCCCAGCTGCTCCGCAGCATGAGGGATCTTCCCGTACCAGGGCACGAACCCCTGTCCCCTGCATCAGCAGGCGGACTGTCAATCACTGTGCCACCAGGGAAGCCCAATCTCCTCCTTTTTAAAAGCTGAATAATATTCCATTTTATATATCACAATTTCTTTACCTATTCATGTGTCAACAGACTTGGTTTGTTTCCATATCTTGGCTATTATGAATAATGCTGCAATGAACATGGAAGTGCAGATGCCTCTTTGAGATAGTGATTTCATTTCTTTTGGGAATATACCCAGAAGAGTGATTACTGAATCATATGGTAGCTCAATTTTTAATTTTTTGAGGAACCTCCATAACGTTCTCCATAGTGGCTGCACCACAAACAGTGCACAAAGGTTCCCTTTTTTTCAATCCTTGTCAGCACTTGTCATTTCATGTCCTTTTGATAATTGGCATCCTAATGGATGTGAAATGATGTTTCATTGTGATTTTGACCTGTGGTATTTAGCACCTTTTCATGTTTCTGTTCCTAGAGGACATAGTGCTAAGTGAAATAAGTCAGACACAAAAAGAAAAGAATAAAGCATAATCTCAATTACATGTGCAATATAAAAAAATCTAATACACTGAAGTAGAAAGTAGGACATGGTTACCAGGGATGGGGGGAGATGTTGGTCAAAGGGTACAAAGTTGCAGTTATGTAGGATGAATAAGTCTAGAGAGCTAATGTACTACATGATTACTCTAGTTAATAACTTTGTACTGAATACTGGAAATTCATCAAGAAAGTAGATTTCAGGTGCTCTCATCACTAACAAAAAAAAATTGTAAAGATGTGAGGAGATGATATGTTAATTAGCTTGATTGTATTGATAGTAACCATTTCACTAGGTAAAATTTCACTAGGTAAAATTATTTACAAAATAGAAACAGACTCACAAACATAGAAAGCAAACTTATGGTTACCAAAGGGGAGAGGGAGGGAGGGATAAATTAGGAGTTTGGGATTAAAATATACACACTACTATATATAAAATAGATAAACAACAGGGACCCGCTACATAGCACAGGGACTATACTCAATATCTTGTAAAAAAAAAAAGAATATATATATATATATATATATATCTGAATCATTTTGCTGTACACCTGAAACTAACACAGCATTGTAAATCAACTATATTTCAAGAAAAAATTTTAAAAATAAATAAAAATTAAATGAGCCCTATAACACATTACAATTTACCATGTTAAATATATACACACAACAGTGCTAATATTTTAGAACATTGAAAACACATTGAAGGGAATATATTAAATATATTACAGAGGTAGCCTATGGGGGAATGGGCATGGAGATCATGAACGAATAGGTGAAATAAATAAGAAAGTTGCCTTGTATAGGTTGATGATGATGGTGTGCCATGAATACCTTGATTTTCTGCACTTAAAGTCCCAGGAAAAAGAACAGAAAAAGAAAGAAAGAAAGAAAACCATATGTGGAAGTTATTTCTTGTTCCTTAACAATAGCTATAGGCATTTGTTTTTTCCTAATGCAAGTTTTGAAAACAGTTTTAGAGTCCAAAGTTGACAAATGTGTAGTCAAATACTAATAGTATAGCTCTAGCCATGTTGTGGCTGATATTTTTAATATTACTTTTAAATAATATTTCAATTGAACTTCATTCATGATTTTAAAATATTATGTAATATGACCCTAACCCTAATTACAATGTCTAAGATATAGGGATAATTTATGTTTCTAATCTGCCAGAAGAAAAAGAAAGGGAGAAAGAGGAGAAGTATCCTAGACATGGATTAAAACAGAAACACTTTTTTTCCTTTCATTTCTTTTTTTTTTATGTATTGGTTATATATTTCATAATAAACAACCAAAAAACACACTAAACACTCATTTTGTTCATTGGTCTGAAGCTCATATAAGGCAACTCTGTTTTAGATTACAGTTTCTGGGGTGCTCTGCTTCAGGCTGCAGGTTTGTGACTGGCTAGATTCCCTGAACTCCATGTGCCCACATGGAGGGGAAAGCAGCTTTAGGCAAAGGAATTTTTAAATTTATATAAAATGGACAGTTTCCTTGAACAACACAGTTACCAAGTTACTAAAACTGACACAAGAAGAAATTTTAAAATCTGAATAATACTAGATCTATTATAGAACTTGAATATATAGCTGAAAACAGTCTCACACAAAGATCTAGGTTCAAGTGGCTTTTGGGTGAAGTCTATCAATTGTTTAAAGAAGAAATAAAATCAAACTTACATCAATTCTTTAGAATAGGAAAAAAATGGGGTATTTCCCAACCCATTGTGATGCCAACATAAATTTGGTAAGAACATTACAGACCAATTTATCTCTTGGACAATGATGCAAAACTTCTAAAAAGTGTTAGCAAGTTGAATAATAGATAAAAAGGAAAATACATCACAACTAACCTGGGTTTATCTTAAGAAAATAATGTTGGTTTATCAATTGAAAAATTAATCAATGTTAAGTCATTGCATTAAGAGAACAAATGAGAAAAATCATATGTGCACTTCAATAGATGCAGATATAGCATTAGAAAAAATCTAGTAACCATTCATGATAATAAAAGAACTTTTCCTTAATCTAGTAAAGAGAATCTAAAAAACATCTACAGCACTATTCATATACAATGGTGAAATATTACAAGATTTCCCTGAGACTGGGAATGAGACAAGGAGGCCTACTCTGACCAATTCCATCCAACATCGTACTAGAAAAACTAGCCAGCACAATAGGGCAAGAAATAAAAGGCATAATGGTTTGGAAATAAAAAATAACACTGTCATTATTCAGAGGTAACATGATCTTGCATGTAGAAAATCTAAAAGAACCGAAGACAACTTATTAATTCTAATAAGTGAACATAGAAGAAATCAATTGAGTTTTACATGCAATGTACTAAACCTTCACAGTTCATAAAGTTTAGAATCATAAATGTATGTATGGTTAATGTACAAAAATGTTGGAGTCAGATGCGAATGATCTCTGAGGTTAAGGTTTTCTTGCATGGAATTTTGTTTTTAACATCTTTATTGGAGTATAATTGCTTTACAATGGTGTGTTAGTTTATGCTTTAAAACAAAGTGAATCAGATATACATATATATATATCCCCATATCTCCTCTCTATTGCGTCTCCCTCCCACCCTGCATATCCCACCCCTCTAGGTGGTCACAAAGCACTGACGTAATCTCCCTGTGCTATGCAGCTCCTTCCCACTAGCTAGCTGTTTTACATTAGGTGGTGTATATACGTCCATGCCACTCTCTCACTTTCTCAAAGCTTACCCTTCCCCTTCCCCATGTCCTCAAGTCCATTCTCTACATTTGCATCTTTATTCCGGTCCTGCCTCTAGGTTCTTCAGAACCTTTTTTTTTTTTAGATTTCATATATAAGTGTTAGCATATGGTATTCGTTTTTCTCTTTCTGACTTCCTTCACTCTGTATGACAGACTCTAGGTCCACGCACCTCACTGCAAAAGACTGAATTCCGTTTCTTTTTATGGCTGAGTAATATTCCATTGTATATATGTACCACACCTTCTTTATCCATTCATCTGTAGTTGGAGACTCAGGTTGCTTCCATGTCCTGGCTACTGTAAATAGAGCTGCAATAAACATTGTGGTACATGACACTTTTTGAATTATGGTTTTCTCAGGGTATATGCCCAGTAGTGGGATTGCTGGGACATATGGTAATTCTATTTTTAGTTTTTTATGCAACCTCCATACTGCTCTCCATAGTGGCTGTATCAATTTACATTCGCACCAACAGTACAAGAGGGTTCCCTTTTTCCCACACCCTCTCCAGGATTCATTGTAGCTTTTCTGATGATGCCTGTTCTAACTGGTGTGAGGTGATAGCGCATTGTAGTTTTGATGCACCTTTCCCTAATGATTAGCGTTGTTGAGCACACTTTCATGCATTTGTTGGCAATCTGTATATTTTCTTTGGAGAAATGTCTATTTAGGTCATCTGCCCATTTTTGGATTGGGTTGTTTGGATTTTTGATATGGAGCTGCATGAGCTGCTTGTATATTTTGGAGAATAATCCATTGTCCGTTGCCTCATTTGCAAATATTTTCTCCCATTCTGAGGGTTGTCTTTTCGTCTTGTTTATGGTTTCCTTTGCTGTGCAAAAGCTTTTAAGTTTCATTAGGTCCCATTTGTTTTTGTTTTTATTTCCATTTCTCTAGGAGGTGGGTCAAAAAGGATCTTGCTGTGATTTATGTCATACAGTGTTCTGCCTAAGTTTTCCTCTAAGAGTTTGATAGTGTCTGGCCTTACATTTAGGTCTTTAATCCATTTTCAGTTTATTTTTGTGTATGGTGTTAGGGAGTGTTCTAGTTTCATTCTTTTACTTGTAGCTGTCCAGTTTTCCCAGCACCACTTATTGAAGAAGCTGTCTTTTCTCAACTGTATAGTCTGGCCTCCTTTATCAAAGATAAGGTGACCATATGTGCGTGGGTTTATCTCTGGGCTTTCTATCCTGTTCCATTGATCTATATTTCTGTTTTTGTGCCAGTACCATGCTGTCTTGATTACTGTAGGTTTGTAGTATAGTCTGAAGTCTGGGAGCCTGATTCCTCCAGTTCCATTTTTCTTTCTCAAGATTGCTTTGGCTATTCAGGGTCTTTTGTATCTCCATACAAATTTTAAGATTTTTTGTTCTAGTTCTTTAAAAAATGCCATTGGTAATTTGATAGGGATTGCATTGAATCTGTAAATTGCTTTGGGTAGTAGACTCATTTTCACAATATTGACTCTTCCAATCCAAGAACATAGTATATCTCTCCATCTGTTTGTATTATCCTTAATTTCTTTCATCAGTGTCTTATAGTTTTCTGCATACAGGTCTTTTGTCTCCTTAGGTAGGTTTATTCCTAGGTATTGTATTCTTTTTGTTGCAATGGTAAGTGGGATTGTTTCCTTAATTTCCCTTTCAGATTTTTCATCATTAGTGTATAGGAATGAAAGAGATTTCTGTGTGTTAATTTTGTATCCTGCTACTTTACCAAATGCATTGATTAGCTCTAGTAGTTTTCTGGTAACATCTTTAGGATTCTCTATGTATAGTATCATGTATCTGCAAACAGTGACAGCCCTACTTCTTCTTTTCCGATATGGATTCCTTTTATTTCTTTTTCTTCTCTGTTTGCTGTGGCTAAAACTTCCAAAACTATGTTGAATAATAGTGGTGAGACTGGATAACCCTGTCTTGTTCCCAATCTCAGCAGAAATGGTTTCATTGTTTCACCACTGAGAACAATGTTGGCTGTGGGTTTGCCATATATGGCCTTTATTATGTCGAGGTAAGTTCCCTCTATGCCTACTTTCTGGAGGGTTTTAATCATAAATGGGTGTTGAATTTTGTCAATAGCTTTTTCTGCATCTATTGAGATGATCATATGGGTTTTCTCCTTCAATTTTTTAATATGGTGTATCACATTGATTTGCGTATATTGAAGAATCCCTGCATTCCTGGGATAAACCCCACTTGATCATGGTGTGTGATCCTTTTAATGTGTTGTTGGATTCTGTTTGCTAGTATCTTGTTGAGGATTTTTGCATCTGTGTTCATCAGTGATATTTGCCTGTAGGTTTCTTTCCTTGTGACATCTTTGTCTGGTTTTGGTAACAGGGTGATGGTGGCCTCGTAGAATGAGTTTGGGGGTGTTCCTCCCTCTGCTACATTTTGGAAGAGTTTGAGAAGGATAGGTGTTAGCTCTTCTCTAAATGTTTGATAGAATTCGCCTGTGAAGCCATCTGGTCCTGGGCTTTTGTTTGTTGGAAGAATTTTAATCACAGTTTCAAATTCAGTGCTTGTGACTGGTCTGTTCATATGTTTTATTTCTTCCTGGTTCAGTCTCAGAAGGTTGTGCATTTCTAAGAATTTGTCCATTTCTTCCAGATTGTCCATTTTATTGGCATGTAGTTGCTTGTAGTAATCTCTCATGATCCTTTGTATTTCCGCAATATCAGTTGTTACTTCTCCTTTTTCATTTCTAGTTATTTTGATTGGAGTCTTCTCCATTTTTTTCTTGATAAGTGTGGCTAAAGGTTTATCAAATTTGCTATCTTCTCAAAGAACCAGATTTTAGTTTTATTGATCTTTGCTATTGTTTCCTTCATTTCTTTTTCATGGATTTCTGGTGTGAAATTTATGATTTCGTTCCTTCTGCTAACTTTGGGGTTTTTTTTTTCTTCTTCTTTCTCTATTTGCTTTAGGTTGTTTATTTGAGATGTTTCTTGTTTCTTGAGGTAGGATTGTTTTGCTATAAACTTCCTGCTTAGAACTGCTTTTGCTGCATCCCATAGGCTTTGAGTCATCATGTTCTCATTGTCATTTGTTTCTAGGTATTTTTTTATTTCCTCTTTGATCTCTTTAGTGATTTTTTACTACTGTATTGTTTGTCCTCCATGTGTTTTTACTTTTTACAGATTTTTTCCTGTAATTGATATCTAGTCTCATAGCGTTGTGGTCGGAAAAGATACTTGATATGATTTCAATTTTCTTAAATTTATCGAGGCTTGATTTGTGACCCAAGATGTGATCTATCCTGGAGAATGTTCCATGTGCACTTGAGAAGAAAGTGTAATCTGCTGTTTTTGTTTGGAATGTCCTATAAATATCAACTAAATCTATCTCATCATTTAAAGCTTCTGTTTCCTTATTTATTTTCATTTTGGATGATCTGTCTGTTGGTGCACGTGAGGTTAAAGTTCCCCACTATTACTGTATTACTGTCGATTTCCTCTTTTATAGCTGATAGCAGTTGCCTTATATATTGAGGTGCTCTGACGTTGGGTGCATATATATTCTTGCATTGATCCCTTGATCATTATGTAGTGTCCTCCCTTGCCTCTTGTAACATTCTTATTTTAAAGTCTATTTTGTTTGATATGAGAATTGCTACTCCAGCTTTCTTTTGATTTCCCTTTGTAAGCAATACCTTTTTCCATCCCCTCACTTTCAGTCTGGATGTGTCCCTAGGTCTGAAGTGGGTCTCTTGTAGACAGCATATATATGGGCCTGGTTTTTGTATCCATTCAGCCAGTCTGTGTCTTTTGGTTGGAGCATTTAATCCATTTACATTTAAGGCAGTTATCGATATGTATGTTCCTATTATCATTTTGTTAATTGTTTTGGGTTTATTATTGTAGGTCTTTTCCTTCTCTTGTGTTTCCTGCCTAGAGAAGTTCCTTTAGCACTTGTTGTAAAGATGGTTGGGTGGTGCTGAATTCTCTTAGCTTTTGCTTGTCTGTAAAGGTTTTAATTTCTCTCTCGAATTTGAATGAGATCCTTGCTGGGTAGAGTAATCTTGGTTTTCGGTTTTTCCCTTTCATCACTTTAAATATGTCCTGCCACTCCTTTCTGGCTTGCAGAGTTTCTGCTGAAAGATAGGCTGTTAACCTTATGGGGATTCCCTTGTATGTTATTTGTTGCTTTTCCCTTGCTGCTTTTCATATTTTTTCTTTGTATTTAATTTTGGGTAGTTTGATTAATATGTGTCTTGGTGTGTTTTTCCTTGGATTTATCCTGTATGAGATTCTCTGTGCTTCCCAGACTTGATTAACTATTTCCTTTCCCATATTAGGGAAGTTTTCAACTATAATCTCTTCAAATATTTTCTCAGTCCTTTTCTTTTTCTCTTCTCTTTCTGGGACCCCTATAATTCAAATATTGGTGCATTTAATGTTGTTCCAGAGGTCTCTGAGACTGTCCTCAATTCTTTTCATTCTTTTTTCTTTATTCTGCTCTGTGGTAGTTATTTCCACTATTTCATCTTCCAGTTCACTTATTCATTCTTTTGCCTCAGGTATTGTGCTATTGATTCCTTATAGAGAATTTTTAATTTCATTTATTTTGTTGTTCATCATTGTTTGTTTGCTCTTTAGTTCTTTTGGGACCTTGTTAAACGTTTCTTGTATTTTCTCCATTCTATTTCCAAGATTTTGGATCATCTTTACTAGCATTCTGAATTCTTTTTCAGGTAGACTGCCTATTTCCTCTTAATTTGTTAGGTCTGGTGGGATTTTATCTTGCTCCTTCATCTGCTGTGTGTTTTTCTGTCTTCTCATTCTACTTAACTTACTGTGTTTGGGGTCTCCATTTCACAGGCTGCAGGTTCGTCATTCCTGTTGTTTTTGGAGTCTGCCCCCAGTGGCTATGGTTGGTTCAGGGGGTTGTGTACGTTTCCTCGTGGAGGGAACTGGTGTCTGGGTTTTGGTGGATGAGGCTGGATCTTGTTTTTTCTAGTGGGCTGGACTGCATCTGGTGGTGTGTTTTGGGGTGTCTGTGACCTTATTATGATTTTAGGCAGCCTCTCTGCTAATGGGTGGGTTGTGTTCGTGTCTTGCTGGTTGGTTGGCATAGGGTGTCCAGCACTGTAGCTTGCTGGTTGTTGAGTGGAGCTGGGTCTTAGCATTGAAATGGAGATCTCTGGGAGAGCTTTCACCATTTGATATTACGTGGAGCTGGGAGGTCTCTGGTGGACCAATGTCCTGAGGTCAGCTCTCCCACCTCAGAGGCACAGGCCTGACACCCAGCTAGAGCACCAAGACCCTGTCAGCCACACAGCTCAGAAGAAAAAGGAGAAAAAAAAGAAATAAATAAAATACAATAAAACAAAATAAAATAAAGTTATTAATATAAAGAAATTTTAAAAATTAAAAAAAGTAAAATATAATAAAAAAAAGAAAAGAAAAGAAAAAAAGAAAGAAGAGAGCAACCAAACCAAAAAACAAATCTACGAATGATAACAAGTGCTAAAAACTATACAAAAAGAAAAAACAAATTGGATAGACAGACCCTAAGCAAAATGGTAAAAGCAAAGCTATACAAACAAAATCACACAAAGAAGCATAGACATACACACTCACAAAAACAGAAGAAGGAATAAAATATATATATGTATATATAAAAAAATGAAGAGAGCGACCAAATCAATAAACACATCTACCAATGATAATAAACTCTAAATACTAAACTAAGATAAACATAAAACCAGAAACAAATTAGATGCAGAAAGCAAACCCCAAGTCTACACTTGCTCCCAAAGTCCACCTCCTCAATTTTGGGATGATTCTTTGTCTATTCAGGTATACCACAGATGCAGGGTACATCAAGTTGATGGTGGAGATTTAATCCGCTGCTCCTGAGGCTGCTGGGAGAGATTTCCCTTTCTCTTCTTTGTTCACACAGCCCCTGGGGTTCAGCTTTGGATTTGTCCCCGCCTCTGCATGTAGGTTGCCTGAGGCCATCTGTTCTTTGCTCAGACAGGATGGGCTTAAAGCAGCAGCTATTTAGGGGGCTCTGGCTCACTCAGGCCAGGGGGAGGGAGGGGTACAGAGTGCAGGGCGAGCCTGCGGCGGCATAGGCTGGCATGACGTTGCAACAGCCTGAGGCACGCCTTGTGATCTCCTGGGGAAGTTGTCCCTTGATAACGGGCTGCACAGGTTCTTGGGAGGGCAGGTGTGGAGAGTGACCTGTGCTCGCACACAGGCTTCTTGGTGGCTGCAGCAGCAGCCTTAGCGTTTCATGCCCGTCTCTGGGGTCCGCGCTGATAGCCATGGCTCGCGCCCGTTTCTGGAGCTCGTTTAGGTGGTGCTCTGAATCCTCTCTGCTTGCATATCCCGAAACAATGATCTCTTGCCTCTTAGGCAGGTCCAGACATTTTCCGAGACTCCCTCCTGGCTAGCTGTGGCACACTAGCCCCCTTCCGGCTGTGTTCACGCAGCCCACCCCAGTCCTCTCCCCGGGATCTGACCTCTGAAGCTGGAGCCTCAGCTCCCAGCCCTCACTCGCCCCAGCGGGTGAGCAGACAAGCCTCTCAGGCTCTTGAGTGCTAGTTGGCACTGACCCTCTGTGCGGGAATCTCTTTGCTTTGCCCTCTGCACCCCTATTGCTGCACTCTCTCTCCCCCATGGCTCCAAAGCTTCCCCCCTGCCACCCCCTGTCTCTGCCAGTGGAGGGGCTTCCTAGTGTGTGGAAACCTTTCCTCCTTCACAGCTCCCTCCCAGAGGTGCAGGTCCTGTCCCTATTCTTTTGTCTCTGTTTTTTCTTTTTTCTTTTGCCCAACCCTGGTATGTGGGGAGTTTCTTGCCTTCTGGGAAGTCTGAGGTCTTCTGCCAGCGTTCAGTAGGTGTTCTGTATGAGTTGTTCCATGTGTAGATGTATTTCTGATGTACTTGTGGGCAGGAAGGTGATCTCCACGTCTTACTCCTCTGCCATCTTGAAGGTCTCTCTTTTCTTTATTTTCAAGTCAAATATGAAAATTAGGGCCAGGTTACTTAGTTTAGCAGTATCTTAAGCAAAGCTTTATATAAAGACAAGATGTTCTCTTCCTGCTCTTTTAACATATTTTGTGCATAGTAGCTAAGTATTTTAGCATCTGATTAATACAATAAAAACAAGACATTCCACTCCCCACCACAAAAAAGAACAGTAGATTCCCCTTTGCTTATGGAAACCTTCAACTGAAATGTTAGTTTCTCTGACCTTCAGTCTGGGATGAGGGTAATATATAAACAGATGTCTTGAAGGATCTGAGTAGTCATTAGCAGTAGGTGATCATCTCTTCTTGATGAAATTATGTAGGCTATGTGTTTCTGTGTGTATACATCTCTGTAGCTTAATCTAAAAATAATTTAATTTATAGTGTATTTTGTTAGAACTTATTTTTTTTTCCTTTCTAATGATATTGCCTTACAACAGAGATGGGCCATCAACACCTCTCAATTGTACTATGTTCTGTGGAAATTACAAAGGAAATAGAGGTCATAACCCAACCCTTATGGAGGTGCGTAATCTAATGGGGAGATTAGAAAAACACAAATAAACACAGGTAATGGAAACACAATCAGCGACAGTTATCCAAACATGTCCAAGAGAAACACCTCATAATTATACTTAAACACCAGGTGTGTAATAGCTCTGCCCTTTGACTCCTGCTATTGAAGACAGGGCCCTAGATTAAGAATCAGAAAACATAGATTTTGTTTCCAACTCCAGTCAAGTG